>NW_024879564.1:122500-242500 GCF_900700415.2 Clupea harengus
ACATTATGCTGCATCTTCAAATTTCATTTAAAAATGTGGATATTCCATTTGGAGGTTTACCACGTACTCTGGGTTTGTCACTACACTACTTGGAATACACCCCAGGAAGTGAGATTGAAAGTAAACAGTTGAAGTTGAGGAAGCTGTGCTATAATCCAGAACCGCAAACCGTTTTGAGTTAAGGTAGGCTAAATGAATGCATAAAATGACATAAACTTTCGTTAACGTTTTCTTTTAGCGAGTTCTGTCGGTGCATATTTCAAATGCATATTTGTAATTTAACTTTGACCGGCAGAGATGTTTGCCTCGATTAGAGTAATTGAGAATCTGGGCTGAACGCTAAATGTTACAGTTAACCTACGATTTTAAATCGACACATGGAGCAAATTACTATTCGAGATACACAATTGGGAAAGTACACGAAACCCAGGCATCCACAGAATTCAAAATTAAAGGTAGCCTACCAGCCGAGACTCTATTCCAATACACTGTTTTATGTCAAATTGAGCGAATCCTCTCCGTTCTGTGTGAGCTCTCAAAACTTCAGTGTTCGCAACCTATACAGTCATAGCTTTGGGAAAGAAACATAGGGGCTCGGACATAAACGATTCCAGCCAGCCAACATGTTGCTTCATGAGCACGGGCAGTAATTTAACTTTGTTTAGCTGTAATTTCAACAACCGTTCGCCAGAATCGAAGCTACACATCTTGCTGTGTAACATATCTTGCTTTCCATGTTCCAAATCCCAACCTAAACATTAATAGGCTATTCTTTAATAGGTTACACAATTTCAGCAAATCTTCAGAAACACAAAAACATTATGCATATGGATATGTAGCCTATAGTGACAAAAAATAGGAAGAAAAACTCAGATGATGCCATCATCAGCATGTTTCACAATAATTCAAATGCTTTCCCCAGTTGTTTACGGTAAGTGTCCAGGGTGCGCGGCAGGAGCAGGTTAGGGCTGCTTCCCACCACAACCGCGGCCGCACGTTGACTAACATGAGACCGTTTCTACCATGCAACTACCATGTTACAAGAATACAAAGAAATATTTAAAAACAGGGCATAACTTTGTAGCGCGACTGTCGCAGAATAGGCAGAGGAGGGGTAATGAGAAATGTTTTAAAGGCTTTCAAACGCGGAAACAACTCATCCACACCCCCAGCCCCCCGCTACTGCACACCAGTGCTACAGAAGTTTCTCTGTGTAAGAAAAAAAAATGAAAATACATAACAATTCGACACTTACATTAAAGTCAAGGCAAGAGTAAGCGCAGTGCATGAGTCAGGACAGTGCATGACAACCCCTACCTACAGGTAAACAAAGATAACAAATCTGTATCTGTGAATGGATTACTGTGAATGGATTACTATTGTGGCAGAGACAGGAGTCTAGTAGATTGATAAAAGACTGAAACATGCACATTTGTATGTGGTCACAAATATCTGTCAATGAAAACACATATACAAATAAATGTGCACACACATGCAAAATGAACAGAACTGCATTGAAGAAAATAAAGAAGGGAAGAAATACCAAATCATTTGGTATCTATATTATTTGTCTGTACAATGGGGAGAGATAAGTGGGGAGGAAAGAGTTACATATTCACAACAAGATCAGTTGTTTTGCCGTGAAACTACGGACAAGTCCAGACAGTTCTCTAAAGCAGTGGTTCTCAAACTGGGGTCCGCGACGCCTTGCCTGGGGGTCCGCGAAAAAGTCTGGCTTCCAACGTTTTTTTTATTTATTGCAATACAGTATACAAAACACATAGACTAATGTTGGACGGTGTACCTGTACTAGAAAGGTACCGCGGAAACCTTACGTAAAAAACGATACGGATTTGCATATTTTTAGTATAGGTACTTCATTAAAATAGCACGCAATCAGAGCGCACTCACTGTTCCGCTCCCTGTCAGTGTCAGGCTACCTGCACGCATTGACTACAAGGGCGGGGCTTCCCAGCTCCACACACTGCGAGTGATCTCAGGGGAGACATGGCCTCATGTGCAGGAGCTCTTGCCGACCGTCCTCGGCTTGTATTAAAATATATATATGTCAGAAATAAGATCTGGAAGTACTTCGGATACGAAGCAGAATGTGAAGGAAAGCCCATCGACACACAGAGACCCATCTGTAAAACATGCTTCAAAGTCACTCTGGCAAAGGGAGGCAACACGTCAAATATGGCTAAGCACCTCTCAGACAGACACCCGAACTTTTCAGAGAGTTCAAAGAACGACAGGTTAGCAAATGTGATTATAAACATGAACACCCCTAAGCTCACCCATATACAGCCTAACACTAGTAGTTTTAGCCTAGTTTAGCGACAAGCGATTTTCCCCATCACAGAATTTTGACGATGCGTAGTACAATGATCATAATGCAGTGTGGCTAACGTAACTAAACCGCATTTTTCACGCTAGTAATGTTAACTGCGATAATCTGCAAGTGATGTATTTAATCTTCCATCAGTACGGGTCGTGTTTATCGTTGCAGAAGGCCCTTTTTAAAAGATAGGTTAGCCGAAGGCATATCGGATGGCCCTATTGCATGTATTCTCGTTAAAGACGTTGATAGCTTTCAATTTGGCTGCAAGAACGTAGCCTAGTTCATTGTCAAAATAAACTCTAGAAAGAAAACGCTATACGTGTATAATCAATGCTATGATGTCACCATGTAGTTTTCATTAAAATCTTGCTGGAGGCTAATACTAATATGAATGCCATTTGTTGAGTGTTCGTGACAACCCAAATACAGACAAGTGCTCATCACATCAACCATAAACCAACAGCAGATATCTGGCTTCCAAAGGTTGCCATCGTTCAAGACCGGGTAAATAAACTGGACTGTACAAACTATGAACATTAAGTAGCTTCTCAGCACATTTTACAAAAATATAATTTAAAAATCTATCCTACATACTGTCAAGTAATGCCAAATGTAATGAAATGACTATCTAAAACTCTTGTGATATTAGTACTATATGATTTTAGAGTAAAAGAGTCCAAAAGCATATAACATTATAAATAGCTATAAGCCTATATGGTTTAATTTGGGATGCGATTATGAGGGGGTCCTCGGAAAATGTTCTGCCCTTTGAGGGGTCCCTGGCCCCATAAAGTTTGAGAACCCCTGCTCTAAAGGAGCCTCTGAGCTTCAAGGAATGCATTTCAGAAAAACAAGCGAGTGAAACTCAAAACAAGCTGTAGGTTATTTTATTAAATATAACTTAGATGTCTATTTTCCAAATGTACTTGGATTGTGGTAATACTGTACATGTTATTGGTAGAGTTGTATTCTAGTATTAGTTGGGAAATAAACAAGCTTATGAGAAGCCACCTTTAATAACAGCATGTTGGTTTAATCTAATTGTAGTTCTAACATAATTTATATTTACATTACTCTTGAATTGATTTTTTAAAAGCTGATACAGTTTTTGCACTGATGACTGTAGTCCTTGTATTTTCATGCCTTTCATCATTTAAAATGGTCATTTTGAAGGACTTTTTCAACCTAAACCCATGTTTAATCGTCAGTATGTATCTACTTCCTATTGTAATTAGTTAACTAATATACGTGTAATTGCATAATCTTTCCCTGAGCTGTGCAGTACATGATGCGTGATGGGCAAAGCAAGGCTGTATTTGTGTAAAGATGGCTATTCTGGGAAAGGCAGAGTCTAGGTAGATACTGTATCTATGGAGCTAAAACAGAGGCTAGCTTTGGCATTGAAAAAAACTAAATTGAATAAACTGAAAATTAAAACATTGGCATTAAAACACTTTTTGATATCTTGAATCAGGGGTGTTTCTAGTAGGTATTGAAAAGACAGTGGTGGAATGTAACAAAGTATTTTTACTTCGTATCTGTACTTTACTTAAGTAAAAATAATAGTGCATACTTTTTACTTTTACTCCATTACATTTTGCAGCTATTGTCTATACTTTTACTCCGCTACATTTCTACAATATGTGTTGTTACTCGTTACATTTTATGAACAGTTTCGCCAAAATGTTGCCTACACAAAACTATGGATTGCGTTGCTGTTTTGGAAGTTTAAACCAATCAAGTGGCTCTATATCAACTCCAATGATAGCAGAGTGCGCGTTTGGCAGCAGCACTAGCGGTAGCCTTGCCTGTTATACCTGAACATTCAACAGACAGCCTGACTAACTGCCTATTCAACATGGATCCAGAGTCAGCCTTAACTGAGCCCTCTGATATGAGCCACCCTTGGCCCTATTTAAAAGATATGTTCGAGTTCAAAGGCCCCAAGAATGACTCCTGGAGGTTTCAATGCAATTCCTGTCTCCCTCAAAAAAAGGAGTTGCTAGCCTTCAAGAATTCGCCTTCAAATTTAAAGTAGCATATCGAGGTAAGCAGATGAATTGCTATGCTAAGTTAATGTCCCTGACTTTTGAATATTGATATATGTATTTAATTCGATTACTGAATTTGTTATCTAGCGAAATGCATGTTGACATACAGCAATAGCATCAAAATAACATGATTGTATCTTCATTATATATTTAACGTAGTGGTAAGATAAAGCTGGTAGGTTAGCTATGTCAACCTAGCGTGCCTTGTTCTGTCCAGTTTTACAATTACATTTGTTTTTCATGTTCCATGTTTCCCTTTCTTACACATTTACAATTAAATAAAAGATTTAAAGATATCACATGTCTTTATTGGTTTGGCTTAATGGTATTAACTTTGCAAATAATCCCTGGTAGATAACTTGTCATCCGCAGAATTGTTAGATAGAGTGTGAACAGTATTACAGACGGTAGGCACAATAAGTATTTGATACAGTCAACCACCGCATCCTTCTGTCCATACTGTCAAGTATGGGCATTTCTGGCAAGGCGCACTCCTGGTTTGAATCGTACCTCACTGGGCGCTCGTTCAAGGTGTCATGGCAAGGTCAGCTGTCTGTACCTCACCACCTTACCACAGGGGTGCCCCAAGGCTCGGTGATGGGACCACTTCTCTTTGCCATTTACACCACTTCGCTGGGCCCTATCATCCGCTCGCATGGTTTTTCCTATCATTGCTATGCCGATGATACTCAACTGTTTCTGTCTTTCCCTCCTGAGGACACCACTGTCTCGGCGCGGATCTCGGACTGTCTTGCTGATATATCCACATGGATGAAAAACCACCACCTTCAGCTGAACCTGGCCAAAACGGAACTGATGGTCTTTCCAGCCAAACAGGCCATCCACCACAACATCAGCATCAATATTGACTCCTTGTCTCTTGTTCCATCCAAAACAGCAAGAAACCTCGGGGTCATTATTGATGACCAACTGACTTTCACGGACCACATTGCCTCTGTCTCTAGGTCCTGCCGCTTTGCGCTATTCAACATCCGCAAAATCAGGCCGTACCTAACCCAGTATGCCACCCAGCTGCTGGTGCAAACCTTGGTGAATTCCCGCCTTGATTACTGCAACGCCCTCCTAACGGGCCTGCCGGCTTGCGTGGTGAAACCACTACAAATGATCCAGAACGCGGCGGCGCGTCTGGTGTTCAACCAACCGAAGAGGGCACACGTCACCCCGCTTCTTATTGACCTCCACTGGCTGCCTGTAGCTGCTCGCATTAAGTTCAAGTCACTTATGCTTGCCTACAGAGTGCTTGATGGTTCTGCTCCCACCTACCTAAATGCTCTTGTAAGGGCAAATGTTACACCCAGGATGCTGCGCTCTTCTAGTGAGCGTCGTTTGGCACTGCCGTCTGTGCAAGTACGGCAGTCCAGACTATTCTCATTTGTAGTTCCACGTTGGTGGAATGAACTACCCAGCACTACCAGAGCAGGGGCGTCCCTCTCTACCTTTAAGAAGCTCTTGAAGACCCAACTCTTCAGAGAGCACTTCCCGTCCTAACTGGCACTTCGACTAGTGCGTAACTTGCAATTACAGCAGTTACATTTCTGCACTTCTTTCCTTCTTTTTTTTATTTCATTTTGTTATATTTCTTATGTAAAGTAGTATTTATTTATTGTTACACCAGGTTCTATTGCTCGTAGCTTGAATATTCTCTCCCTTGTACGTCGCTTTGGACAAAAGTGTCTGCTAAATGACTAAATGTAAATGTAAATGTAAATAAGTACACCAACCTTTCCAATAAACAAATGTTGTTGCGTATAATTATTACTAGTAGTGACATCTGTAGAGGCATTTATTACCAGTAGCTATTTCTTTATCAAAATGGCACAGCCTAGACATTTAGAGACAACCCATTTCGTCAGTACTTTTACTTTTAATACTTAAAGTAAATTTAAAAGTAAGTACTTTTTACTTTTACTTAAGTAGGATTGTTGATGTAGTACTTTTACTAAAGTATGTATTTTCCTGGGTACTTGTACTTTTACTTAAGTACTAAACTTCAGTACTTCCTCCACCACTGTGAAAAGATCAGGGGCTAAGTCAAGTTTGCTTGAGGTTCGTCATTTCTTTTTCTTTTGACCTAACGACACCACTGTCTTGAATATTGAAGGAACACCTTATCATTCAGCACTGTGATAATGATTATATGTAAATGTTGGTATAGACATTTTGCATATTTACTTTTGCATTTTGTGCATGAATAGAATATTTTGTGCTTTTTTATGCTCTTTACTTTAGAGATACTTTCTTTACAGACTACAAGTGGGTAGAATAGTAATAAGTGGGGAAAACTCAGAAACTCATAACCACATATTACTTAACCAAAAAACAAATGTCAGTTCCATGGTATCAGGGATGTAAAATCCTGAATTGCCTGTTTCTATTTAATTTCTCTGCAATGGCTGACTAGCCTTGAATGATTGTTCAAAAACTGATGCATCATACAAACTTTAGCTTGAATCTGTTTAATGTGATTGAAACATGTTAAGAGCTTGACAAAAGAAACTGAATTACATTATTCGACACTAACATCAAAGAAAGGGCAGTGCACGAGTCAGGGGCTGTAACTGTGAATGGATTACTATTATGGCAGAGACAGGGTCTAGTAGATCGATAAAAGACTGAAACATTCACATGTGTATGTTTTCACAAACATCTGTCAATGAAAACACATATACAAATAAATATGCACAAACATGCAAAATAATCACATAGAAGAAAATAAAGAAGGAAAGAAATACCAAATCAGTTTTATCTTCTTTGATTCTATAGAATGTGTCTGTACCATGAGGAGAGATAAGTGGGGAGGAAAGAGTTACATATTCCCAACGAGGTCAGTTGTTTTACCTTGGAGCTACGAACAAGTCCAGACAGTTCTGTAAAGGGAGTGTCTGAGCTTCAAGGAATGCATTTCAGAAAAACAAGCGAGTGAGACTGAAAACAAACTGTAAGTTATTTTATTAAATACAAGATACATTTTCCAAATGTACTTTGATTCTGGTAATACAGTACATGTAATTGGTAGAGCTGTATTCTATTATTAGTTGGAAAATAAACAAGCTCATCAGAAGCCACCTACAGGTAGTCATGGGCAAAGCGAGGCTTTGTGGAACACAGAAATGTTCAGGTATGACTCATTTTCGAAGGGAGGGGAAATTATGGATGTGATGAATGTGGAATTGAACGACACCCCGAACCAGAGGTTTGAAACATTTTGAGTCCACGGCGCAACAGCAGATGTCTTTGTTTTCTGATGTGTGAGTGTAGCTGGCTTCAGGGTGAGTCGTTACTATGTTGTAGTGATAATAATTACTTAAAAAAGTAAGGTGTTCTGTTCTGTGTGCGTGTGCATGTGCATAGCAAAACATTTGTTACCTGGATTATAACGATGTTAGTTTGATATTTGAAACACATTTTCTTTGTGTTTCTAAGTGATGAGTTGATTTGGACAATGAACCTGACAATATTATATTAAACACCTAATTATAATGGTGCAAAGTTCTTGACAAAGCTCAAAGACTTGTTTAAGATGTTTAAGATGCTCGTTGATATATTTTCGTCTGGTAAACTAGGCCCAATTAGGCTACTTCCTACAGCAAAAAGGGTAGCCTATGAGGTTTAATGTAATTTGCAGGTTTATGCTAGTCAAGGGAAAACATTACTATTTTCCAAAACGTTATTGTACGCCTATAGGGGTTATCAATGGAAATAGGATCAGGAATCACCACAACGTGTATCTGTGTAGGCAGCAGGTCTTTGCGGAAGTCAGTCATTTATTAGTAGTTAGACCTTACTATTTGAATCCTCTGTCGGTAAAGGGTGGGTGGTAACCAGAGAATTGGTGGTAAGTCAGGAAGTAAAGAAGTAATTCTGGTCTCTGTTTAAGACCTGTCACCTGACCGGAATGGAAAACACTATACGTTTGCTTGGCTAATATCAGGACTTTTAGTTCTTCGTTGAGTAACGGTGTTGATTGCCTGACTTTTATACAATCTTTTTTTTTTTATTCTGTGAAGTTATACGGCTTAATACTCAACTAACGATCGGTGGTAAGTGGAAGTAATTCTGGTCTCTGATTGGTTAAAACCGGTCAGGTGACTGGTATTAACCAATCAGAGACAGTTTACCACCGATTGTCTTCTTACCATCCATCCTCTACCGACATCCTCTGTTCCATCTTAAAAATAGGAGAGTAGCGTTAAGTCGCCTGGAGATGGCAGAGTTGACAACATTCTGAAGTCATTAAAAAGGATTCAAATAGAACAATGCAAATAATAACACATTTTAAACTATAGCCTACACACAGCGGTTTAATTTAATTATGTTTTATTCTATTGTTGTCCAACCAATTGCTGTGTAATGCAATGATAACATTTCAATTATCCAAATACAGAAACATGTCAACTTAATTTTCTTCCTTTTTGACCATTCTCTAAAAGCATGACATCTAGCCTACTTAATAACAGTAGATTAACAAGTGCATCCACTGTTTAGGTTTTTGTGTTTTATGAACTGTTTAAGTCTGTTGGTGAAGTCACCTTAATTCAGATATGGAAATTGAATATGAATTCACCAACAGATCTGCCCAGGTCACACAGCAGTCTACTTCTGTGTTGCCATGCCCAAGCTGGGCTGTGCAGAATAAGGTCATCATAGTCTGTTATGACAACCATGATAAGCCAATCAAAGTATGGGGATACTTATCTGTTGCTCTGAGTATGAAGTAATATTTAGCCTTTTTCAGTCTCTTGATTTATATGTTTTAAACTAGCTAAAATGAACAAAATATATTTGTGGATTATACAGGGCTATAATGTCATTTCAGCATTTCATAATTCTGTATTACATGTTTTCTGCTGTTCTGGCCTAGTGAGACAACTGAAATGGATCAAAACGTAGAGAAGGCTGCAGGTCACAGTAAGACACTCAGACCAGAGTCTGCACTACACAGCTGTGTGACCATGAAGAATGACCAGGATGTGGATGATCCTGTAAACATGAGCAGCACATCAACACAAACCAATGCAGGGTGAGTACAGAAAGCATGAATTCACTCTCTCAAACACAAACCTGCTCAAAGACACACTCACCCATGTACATACACACACACTGTGACCAAACGCATATTGAGATGAAATGTAATTACAACTGCCAGTGAAGAAGAATTTCCATCCCGTTAGTGTGTGTGTGTGTGTGTATGTGTGTGAGTGATTCATTCATTTTGCATTGGTACAGATATTGTAATATAACATTAAGTGTGAACACATTCAATCATTCTACAGATAAATGAGTCTACATCGATTTGTTTCTTGTGTCTCCCTGTGTTTGTAGACGACACACACACAGACCTCCATCTCCAGTGCCCAGCTGTGTGTCCATGAAGAGTGATCAGTCGATGCTTGACCCCCTTAACTTCAGCAGTGGACCAGTTCCATCAGTTCTAAAGTGAGTAGTTTTTATGCAAGTTATTCAAACATGTCAGTGTTGACACATGCAATTATACATGTAGCGCTCCCTAAACTTCTCTAACAGAATAGCTAAGGGAGAATAGCCTTAGGTTCTTCTATTTCATTAATTTCATCTTGGGTCCCAGTTGCCGTATGTATATAAATTAATACCAAAACCAAGTGCTTCATCAAGAGAGTTATTATTAGCTATTATTAACAGATTAACACAAAATTAACAAAGACACACATTTAACAAACTGCTTTCAATCGAAACTTATAGTGAACAGACAAAATGTATTTTTTAAACAAAAAAAAAACCCTTGGACAAACAAAAGCAAAATCCGTTGACCAACAAAACATTTAACAACTTAAACAAAGATAACACTAACCTAGGCGGTTAGCCTACTAGCTAACTAGCCACAATTTAAACAAAACCCACACAGCGTCCACAACGTTACCCTAGCCGCCAAACTCTTGTCCTAACCCAAAACTCCTCTCCTAACCCCAAATGTAGCAGGCCTGGTTTGTTGCTCGGGTAAGTTGTGGCCCAAAACTAACTGGCCGCTTCACTCCGTGGAGCCGAAAAAGAAAATACTTGGATGGGCCTTCACTGACCAGTATGTTGTTAATCCGGTCAGTATGTTGTTACTCCGGTCAGTATATTGTTAATCTGGTCTCCGGTTTACCGTCAGTGTTCAGTCCAGGATTGTTCGGCCAACAACCCGTACAGCACACACCCCGAATGGCAAGTCCTTTTGAGAAACGTCTTGCCTCTTTTGTTCTCTGCGTCTCACCCGGAGTTACCTCTCTCTCTCTTCCGGTGTTTACCTCGTCCTCCTCGTTCTCACCCAACCTTAAACCAATTAAAACTCATTGACATGAAGTGACGACAGGAACGGAAGAGATTGAATATGAATACTAGTTTCTCATACAAAAAGAAAACATATCCACTGCGCATTGAAACAACAGCAGCAATGGAAACAATTAACACACAACAGGTAAATTCATACATTATCAAAATAAACATACTTTTTAACCCTGTTACATACACACACACAAACACACACACACACACACAGAGACACACAGGCCATGTCTCAAACCGCTTACTTTACAAAGTACACTGCAATACAGTGCATAGTGCACACTAAGCACTTACATCTGTAGTGCGTTCTGTCGCTGCTCAAAAGGAATACTGACGGACACTAATGTGCAACCCTTTTACCCATAAATCTGTGTGCCAGCTCCCTCCGGCCAACTGAAAATTTTAAACAAAGATGGCGGACCAAACTCCGCTGACGGCCGTGTTTTGTATGTAAATGTACATCTTTTGCCGTTTTCTCGCTTCAATTTTTCAAAAGTTACCGAGAAATAGACACTGTTCTATCAGATAACACAGTTATTGTAACCAGCAATAATGGTTGAAGTGATTTGCGAGGTGTCAGTCAGCCAACTTTCCAAACTGAAAAGCTGCCGAAGGGGCTCCTCCTTTTCCGCTACGTAGCCAAGATGGCACCCGTTTAGGGCTAGAAGTGTCCATCGTTTCACACTGCATTTTTTGACCGCTTTCAGTGCCCTGAATTCTGCTGGTTCTGTCAGTGTGAACGCCCTATGCCCTGAAAGTCAGTGTTTGAAGTGCACAAGTAGGCGGTTTGAGACATGGCCACAGACAAAGACACAGACACACTGTTGTAAAAGAGGATTGGCAAGATCAGATAAAAAAGCTGAAGGTTAAAGACTGGTGCATAATAGAGCAAAGGTATAACCTGAACTCCATAATGGGAAACATGTGGAGGTGTATCTGTTATAGAGAGAGAGAATGTGTGTGTATGTGTGTGTGTGTTTGTGTGTGTCTGTGTGTGTGTGATTCATTCATTCTGCATTGGTGCAAATATCGTTATCGGATATTTGTGATGAGTAAGTTATATTCGTTTGACTAGCTCTTGTAATGAATGCTGTTGATTAACTTATAGGGAGTAAAACACATTATGATCAGAATTCTGAGTTTAAGCTACCACCGTCAACTCTGCATGGCGATTTTGAATCATATTAATCCCTTCATGTCGCTAAGACTATTATACAGTAAAATACATATCATACTCAGAGTTGCGTTAATTTTATTAGGCTACATACATCGACGTTTGGAGTTTGTTGTCTGTGCAGAAATTATTATTAGGCTCCTGTGAAGTTATTAGGCTCCTGTAATGAATGCCAGCCATGTTCACAAGCCATTGTCTTTGATGGATGGGCCATAAGCAGTGACATTGGGAAGGGTCTAATGTTGCACGGTGTACCGGTACTAGAAAAGTACTGCGGTACCCTTACGTTAAAAACGATACGATTTTGCATATTTTTAGTACCGGTATTTCATTAAAAAAGCACGCAATCAGAGCGCACTCACTGTTCCGCTCCCTATCAGAGTGACACCCCAAAATTTTCAGAGAGTTCAAAGAACGACAGGTTAGCAAATGTGATTAAACAACATGAACACTCCCAAGCTCACCCATATACAGCCTAGTATAAGTAGCTTTAGCCTAGTTTAGCTAGGGTGACCAGACGCCCTCTTTTACCCGGACGCATTTAGGTCTCGAAAAGAGGACATGTCCGGGTAAAAGAGGACGTCTGCTTTGTCTTGTGTTAGACTTGTTTGATGTTTGACTGTGTCAGGAAAGTTGTTGACTTGCTAGTTTGTCATAAACAAAGTAAGCTAATTTCAACAGGTTTCGCTAAGTTTAGCCGCTAGCAAGACATCTCGTTAGCGATGTTAGCAAGCTTGTTATAACACGCTTGGACATTGATGCTAGTATTAAGTGCTCTCGCGTCAGCTTCTTTGTAATGCTATTGTGATAGCTATGTTGGCTAGCTTGACAACAACTTTCCTAACACAGTCAAACCTCAAGCAAGTGCAACACAAGACAAAGCAAGACAGCAAATAAGTTACTGAATAGGCCAGCAGAAAGTAGCCCCCTATCTGGCGGTTCCAGAAACTCCATAGTGTTACTTTAAGACGTTGATTTAGCTTTCAATTTGGCTGCAAGAACATAGCCCAGTTCATTGTAAAAGAAAACACTATACGTGTATAATCAATGCTATGATGTCACCATGTAGTTTTCATTAATATCTTGCTGTAGGCTAATACTAAAATGAATGCCATTTGTTAAGTGTTCAAAGAAGCTGGGCAGGAACAAGCTGGTAAAAAAGGGAACCTTACAGATGTTTTATTTATTACTATCATAGATAAACATACCAATATCGTATCGTATTTGTGGTATTGTATCGTATTTGTGGTATCGTATCGTAAGTATCGGGCATCGCGATATCAGTGGATCAGTCCATGCTTGAACTCCTTCACTTCAGCAGTGGACCAGTTCCATCAGTTCTTAAGTGAGTATTTTTATGCAAGTTATTCAAACATGTCAGTGTTGTCACATGCAATTCTACACACACACACACACATACACACACACACACACACATACACACACACACACACACATACACACACACACACACTGTTATAAAAGAGGATTGGTAAGATAAGATAAAAAAGCTAAAGGCTGAAGACCGATCCATAACAGAGCAATGGTACAGTGCTAATTTTGGCAGCTATTTTAGATTTAGTCTTTTAGAGGAAATTGCATATTAGTTTTAGTCACATTTAGTCATTTTTATCCTTCTTAGTTTTAGTCTAGTTTTCGTCAAGGGCAACTCAGAACATTTTAGTCTAGTTTTAGTCAACGAAAACCCATTCAATTTTAGTCTAGTTTTAGTCACATTTAATAGTACATCTTATAGTCACATGAAATGACTTCAATCGACAATTATTAGCTAGCTATCCAAGCTGACACCCTATACACTCGACTGCCCCTTTGAAGTTGTCTTAACGTTGGCTAATATTAGTCAGGCGGCTTAGGACCAGATTTGAGAAAGATGGGGACACAGCGGACCAAATTTTTTGGGGACACGGCGGACCAAATCACCATACCTTTCAATTTTGAGGGGGTTCCACTTCATCAAGATGGCGGATGGCGGCCATCTTGGATTTATAAAACGTCTGCTATAAATGCTAATAAATCAGCTTCCAAGCCACTTTTAAGGTCAATCTTGGTGTCAAAATATACATTTTCTTGGTCAATGAATGCAATAAAGGTATTGAGAATATCATTAGATAATTATGTATGCCAAAAATATATTAATATATTCATTGTTATCATTGACAGTTGCTCGCTAATTTACTGTGGCATAAATTGCAGGGTTGTGCGCTTTCAGGTGCCTCTTGAGGTTTGTTGTGTTCTTCCCACCTATTTTGAAGCCAAATGGTTTCTCTCCCGTTATTGCGGTGCTTTGTGTTTATTTTCTCTCAAGTTATAATTAAAGAGTGTCCAGATATCTATTCTTCTTTTTCTTCCAGTACTGAGTGCTTGAAATTGAGCCATCATATAATGCTTGTAAGTGCGTCACTTGCATGTCTGGGCATCTCAGGGAGTGGAGGAGGGATACAGGACCGGGGAACATTCAACCAATGATATTAAGGATGTACTGCACTAGGTGCATGCAAGTTTCAAAAAAATTATTAATTCAATTTTTAATTGTCTGTTAGTCCACCACTTATATTTTCGTCTCGTCTCGTCAATGAAAGAATAGATTTAGTCAGAGTTTTTATTTTCAAAGATCCGTTTTCGTCACGTCTTAGTCATTCATCAGTCTTAGTCAAAAAGGTCGTTAACGCATATTTTTCGTCAAACTTTTCATTGACGAAATTAACACTGCAATGGTATAACCTAAACCCCATAGTGGAAAACATGAAGAGATGTATCTGTTATATATAGAGAGTGTGTGTGTGTTTGTGTGTGTGTGAGTGATTCATTCATTGTGCAGTGGTGCAAATATTGTTATATAACGTTAAATGTGAACACATTCAATCATTCCACAGATAAATTAGTCTATGTTGACTGGTTTCTTGTGTCTCATTATGTTTGTAGACGACACACACACATACCTCCATCTCCAGTACCCAACTGTGTGTCCATGAAGAGTGATCAGTCTATGGATGAGTCACCCTATTTCAGCAGTGAACCAGCACACCATTACCCAGAGTCAGTTACCAGCTTTTATTACATATTTTATTATTTACAAGATTTCTGCACACTCTAGAAATGAAATTGCAGGGCATTATTTCAGGTTGCAAATGGACGTGCAAGCAAACACACAAGGCTTCTTGGATTACTAAAATCATGATAAAAGGAATAAAAGGAATAAAACCCTTCTGCCTGGTCTTTAACTCAGTCGGAACCATAGTGCTGCTTCATAGATTCCGCCTTACCCAGTTAAATATTTTCCCTAGCTATGTTTCCGCCCAGAGGCCACCCTTCCTTCTATACCCTTCCTTCAGAGGCCTTCTCGTCTTCTTCCACCGAGCGCCGGGCTTCGGGAGGGACACTAGCTCTCCTTTACAGGCTTCAGGAAGGTGACCGTACCCAGGGGACTAGAAAATTCGTTAGAGAAATCTGTGAGAATAACAGGAGATATACTGAAGCCACAATATGGTTTCCGACAGTGCTATGGTACCCTTAAAACAGTTTTACAGAGAAATAGTAAAAATAGTGCAAGTTACAGAGAAATAAATAGTGCCAGATAAAATTAATAAAATGCTTTGGTAAAAAGCTGCCTTTTGAAAGTGTCTAGCGTGTTTGCTTCCCTAATATTAATGTGTAATGTGTTCCATAATTTTGGGGTGTAGTTGACAAAGGCCGCATCACCAATCTTCTAATGATTGCTTCTGGTGACCTGTAATATACCTGTATCTGATGATCGCAGTGTTCTAGCTAGTGTGTAGTTAGTAAGAGAGTTAGCAATGTAGCTAGGTCCTTGTCCATTTAGAGCTTTGTATGTGAGGAGGAGGACCTTGAAGTCAATTCTAAAGGTAACAGGAAGCCAGTGTAAAGTAGCTAGGACAGGACTAATGTGTTCTCTCCTTTTAGTTTTGGTTAATAGTCTAGCTGCAGAGTTTTCAATGAGCTGGAGTTTTTCAGTTGTTTTCTTGGGAAGACCAGCAAAAAGTGAATTACAGTAGTCTAGCCGGCTTGATATGAAAGCATGAATTAACTTCTCGGCATCATTTTGGTTTATGAATGGTCGTACCTTCGCTATGTTCCTGAGGTGAAAGAAAGCTGTTTTGGTAACTTTGTTAATGTGGGAGTTGAAATTCAAATCTGAGTCCAGGATGACACCGAGACTTATCACCTCAGGTTTAATCCAGCGGGTTAAACCTCCTAGATTATTTGTTAACATCTGTCTTTTTGATTTGGGGCCAATAAGTAGGACTTCAGTTTTGTCCTCATTTAATTTTAGAAAGTTATCGTTCATCCATTTTTTTATTGCCAATAAACAGTTGGTAATGGAGTTTATGGCTGTCGCATCATTTGGTTCAGCGGATATATACAATTGTGTGTCATCCACGTAGCTATGAAAATCTATACTATATTCTCTGATGATTTCACCGAGTGGTAACATATAAAGAGAAAAAAGTAATGATCCTAAGCAGCTCCCTTGTGCAACCCCGTAGCAGCTTTCATGTTTCTCAGACATATGGTCTCCTAGACTAACATAACACTTCCTTCCTCTGATATATGTTTTGATCTAGTTCAATACACAGTCAGAGAACCCAATAAGCTTTTCAAGTCTATTGATTCGGATGTCGTGATCAATGGTATCAAATGCCGCACTAAGATCTAACAAGATAAAGATGCATCAGAGTTTAGTCTGAGGTGGCACATTTTTTGGTGAGAGCGATTTCAGTACTGTGATATTTTCTGAAACCTGACTGAAAGACTTCCAAGATGTTATTTTCTTCGAGACTATCTTTTCCAGTACTTTACTAATAAATGGAAGATTTGATATCGGTCTATAGTTTGCTAGTGTACTGGTATCCAATTTGGGTTATTTTAATAGGGGCTTTACAACAGCTGTTTTGAAGGCATCTGGGAAAACGCCAGTTCTAAGGGATGTGTTTATAATGTCTAGGACCGGACCTGAGACACTATCAAACACTCGCTTAAAGAATATGGTGGGAATAGGATCAATATCTGAGGTTGTAGAGTTACATTCGATGATGGTTTTTTGAAAGTTCACTTAGTGTGATACATGTAAAATTCTCATGGTTACGCTGCAAGATCTACTGATGTCAATTTCACCTCCAGTAGTAGTGATACTAGTTCTGATCAAAGTTATTTTGTTCTTGAAGAACAGAGCAAGCTCTTCACATTTAGCTGCTGAGGATAATGGAGGGGCAGGGACAGTTGGTCAATGGTAGAGAAAAGAACTCTGGAATTTCTGGCATTTTCTGTAATAATGTTGGAAAAATAATCTTTCCTTGCTAGACGGATGGTTTTGTTATAGGTAGTTAGTGCATCTTTGTAGATATCGTGGTAGATAGTGGTCTTTTTTTTTTTTTTTTCTCTCTCTCTCTCTGCTACGCGACATTTTCTTTTTTTTTCACTAACATTTTTATTTCTCAGCCATGGGGAGGTCCTGCTTGTAAACGTCTTTTTTGTTTTAAGTGGGGCTACAGAGTCTAACACAGATGATAGTGCATCATTGAGGTTCTCTACCATTTCATTCAGAGAGCAGTCATGACTAGTTGGCTCATATAGTGCAATCTGCTTAGGAAATCTCACTGTAGCTTCATCGTCTAGATGTCTTTTATGGACTAAGAATTCTTTTGTGGTTTTTGTTAAGATGATTTCCACATTAAAAAGTATACAATGATGGTCAGAGAGAGGTAGTTCAGTTATTGAAATAGTATTGATGTTTAGTCCAGTCCAGTTGTTATTCCTAGATCTAGTGTGTTTCCTTGCCGGTATGTTGGATCTATTATGTGTTGAGTTAGATCGAAACTGTCGAGGAGATTTAAAAGCTCAATAGTTCTTGGGTCTGCTTTTTTATTTACGTGGATATTTAGGTCTCCATTCAGGACTATTTTGTCATATCTGGTGACACAGTGATAATAGTTCATAGAATTCTTGTATGAATATTGGCGAGTGCTTGGGTGGCCGATATATAATAACAGTACTGATTCGGTTTTGAGCTCTCTAGCAAGATATTCAATTGATGTAAATTCACCTAGCTCAGTGATTTTGAACAACAGTTTAGATGAGAAAATAGCTGCGACTCCACCTCTTTTTGATTTCCTAGAAACTTGGTGGAAGCTGTAATCAGGCGGACATGCTTCTATCAAAGTTGCTGTTGCTGTGTCATCGTTTAGCCACGTTTCTGTTAGACAGATACAATCTAAGTTATTTTCTTTAACCAGATCGTTAACTAGAAAGGTTTTGTTATTTAGTGATCTGACATCTCTCAAAAAACCTAACCTTGATCCTGATAATCTAGCTAACTATAGACCCATATCCAATCTCCCCTTCTTGTCAAAAATACTTGAAAAAATAGTAGCTAAGCAACTTACTTCCTTTTTACACCAAAACAAAATCGAAGAAACCCTCCAATCTGGCTTTAGAGCCCACCACAGCACTGAAACGGCCTTAGTCAAAGTCCTGAATGACCTACTAATCGCATCCGACCATGGGTGCACCTCAATACTAGTTCTCCTAGACCTTAGTGCCGCCTTCGACACTATAGACCACCATATCCTATTACAGAGACTTGAACATCATGTTGGCATTAAAGGCTGTGCCCTATCCTGGTTTAGATCTTACCTCTCTGATCACCATCAATTCGTTCAGGTCCATGAGAAGTCATCCAATCACACTAGAGTAAGCTACGGTGTTCCCCAAGGCTCTGTCCTCGGACCACTGCTCTTTTCCCTTTACATGCTACCCTTAGGTGCTGTCATAAGGAACCATGGCATTAACTTCCACTGCTATGCTGATGACACCCAACTCTACCTATCCATGAAACCTGATGAAATTGTACATTTACCCAAGATAGAAACTTGCCTGCAAGATGTAAAATCTTGGATGGCTAACAACTTCCTGCTCCTCAACTCTGATAAAACTGAGGTTATGCTTGTAGGCCCCGATCAATTGAGAATTACACTATCTAGCCATCTATCCACACTCGATGGCATCCCAACACCCAATACTAGCATCAAAAACCTTGGGGTAACTATCAACCAAGACCTTCTACTTGACTCACACATAAAACAGATCTCAAAGACATCATTTTTCCATTTACGCAATATTGCCAAAATTAGAAAAGTCCTATCCCTCCAAGATGCAGAAAAACTAATCCACGCATTTATTACTTCCCGACTAGATTACTGCAATGCTCTCCTGTCCGGATGCAGCATCAACTCAATAAAGAGCCTCCAACTTATACAGAACGCTGCTGCCCGTACACTCACCAGAACTAAAAAATATGAGCACATCTCACCTGTACTTGCCTCTCTGCATTGGCTCCCTGTCAAAAGTAGAATTGATTTCAAAGTACTCCTGCTAACATACAAAGCCCTAAATGACCTGGCTCCAAACTACCTTAAGGAATTAGTTGTCCCCTACTGCCCTCCAAGACCGCTCCGTTCCCAGAGTGCTGGCCTCCTTGTAATTCCAAGAATATCAAAAACCACAGTAGGAGGCAGAGCCTTTAGCTACCGAGCCCCCCTCCTCTGGAACAATCTCCCTGCCTCCATTCGAGATGCAGACACCCTACCGATATTCAAATCGAGACTAAAGACATTCCTCTTCAGTGCATCCTATAGCCATAAGTAACTGCATCAACTAAGCCTAGGGGCTGAGCAGGGGCGAGAGACAACAAGGCCAATCCCGGCATGGAGGTTACCCTGCCCATTTTGGTGGCGCGCCTCTCATCCCTCACTCCTGTGATGCTTTTCCATAGGGCCACTTGGTAGATAGGTAAACAGATGCTAGTGTGAGACAAAATAAAAAAATAAAAATAAAAATAAATAAATAAAAAAATAAAAAATAAAAAATAACAGGGAGTTTTTTCTTGCCCGTGTTGCCAATGTGCTTGCACTAAGGGGGTTCAGGCTCTGGGCTCTGTAAAGCGCCTAGAGACAATTGTATTGTTATGGCGCTATGTAAATAAAATTGAATTGAATTGAATTGAATTTAGAAGGGCCAGTTTCATCTGTGGGGTATTAACAGGTAAAACGGGGAGATATATTTGTAGGAAGAACATGGATAGTTTTCAACCTTCTAGGACGAGTTTCAGGTTCATAGCCATGCATTTTACCATGACATTTGCTGTTTATGATGTATGTTTGATGAAATAGCATGGTCCTATTGTTGATTTTCTTCCGCATCGAGCGGTTTTATCACAGGGGAATTTCTTGGGGTGGTGAGGGTCTGTGCCGTGTCCTTGGAGGGGGCTGTTTGAATGTTCTGTTCTGTTCCATGGGAGGAGGTTTGGGATGTGTCAGTCTTAGGCACAGCAGGGAAAGGAAGTGAGGCTTGATTTTGGCTGTTTGAGGTCATCAAGAGCGCGTGGCTGATGTTTGCTGTAAGTAATATAGACCCTCTACGGTTTGGGTGGAGTCCATCAGAAAACGGTCTACACAATTCCAAAAAACATTGAAATTTTGAATTTGTGTGCAAGACAGACAGATGCCAGCCATGTGTTGAAAGATAGGAGTCGACTGAAGATTACTTTTCCTCTGCGAAAACATGCAATTGGTCCACTGATACATCTTGATATCTGTTTAGTGTGTTCAGTAGCTGGGTGAAATGTCTTTTAAGTGTAGCGCCCTCTCGGGTACAGTCGACTACGCTACCCCTTGAAGTGGGCTAAATTATGTTAGAGCAAGGGGAACTCAATAACACTATTGCCACAGTTTTTTTGGGAAAGTATAAAAATAGTCTTTATTAATAAATAGTACACAAGAGTAGAGTTGGTTGGTCACCAGATAAAGGAATAATAATACAAAAATACATAGACACAATATGGGGACTGGAGAACCTCGGCAATGGGCCACTAGGAGAACTGATGTCAGGCCAGGTCTCTATAACACACGTGGTCTTGTGCACACTAAATAACATGTGTTTAAATTCATGGAAAATGCACTACAATATCCAAGACACTCGGGTGATATGTGACAAGGCAATTAAGAGTTCAAACTACATGCACACTGCAATCTCTGTAGGCTACTAGAGTGAGAAAAACTACAGAGACCGGCTATCCAAGGTAAGTTACTAATGGGCCTTATCAGCACCAAGGCTATTAGCTGTGGAGGGGGGAGGGAGACACATGAACTGGAAGTAAAGTAAAAAGAAGAAAAAACAAACAAAAATATAGCTGCAGGCAGCAATGGCGGGTTCCTCCAAAGATTGCGAACCAGGGAAAAATGTATATTCTGCACAATTTGTCACTGTATATAAAAATCCATGCTGCAGACTTACCAATGGGATATTCAATTTGAAATGCAATACTGTCAAGATCCACAAGGGCCTTGGCTTCAAGCTGAGGGCTGAGTGGGGGCTTGGTCAGGCCACAATGTCATGAAATAGTGTGTGTGCGTCTCGAGAAGCTTGCGCGTGTGTCAGTGTCTGTGAGAATTGGCACGGGAGCGAAGGAGGAGAGAGGGAGACATTACATTGGAAATGGTGGTAGCAATTAGCCAAGCATGCATCTTTCAAATATTCACCAAAAATCTACTTTTCATCTTACAGTCAACTTTTTTTCAGATTTGTGTACTAAACATTCTCAAGTGTCTTCATATGAACTTGTGATTGAATCAGAGTATCACTTTTTGAATGAAAAATGTGTAAAGCATTATTTTAGCGTTAGCG
This sequence comes from Clupea harengus, assembly GCF_900700415.2. NCBI lineage: Eukaryota > Metazoa > Chordata > Actinopteri > Clupeiformes > Clupeidae > Clupea > Clupea harengus. Next base: position 144,111 of record NW_024879564.1, read on the forward strand.
ATTAATGCAATTTGCTTTATATCAATCATTTTTGAAGATATGAAGTTGCCTTTGCACATGGGGACATGTTGTAGTGTCTTCCACGTGCATACCAAGTTTGGTGTTGATATCTGAAAGATTTGCTGAGATATAACTTCACTTCCTGTTTGATGGTTTTTTGGCTGAAATTCAGTGGCTGTACCGGACAAACGGTTGTGAGGATCAAAATTCTGTTGGATAAATGTTGTGAGGCTTGGTCTGAAGATCATCTCTGGTGATTTTGAAGAAGATTTGACAAAAATTGTAGGAGTGGAGGCCTTTCAAAGGTTTTTGATAAAACCGGAAATTGCGGAAAATCTATATAACCGGAAATTGACGCCATAGGGTGTGTTGAATTCGTCTTGATCCAAGGAATCCAATGGTACCTCATTTTTGAAAATCAGTTTGAAACGGTTCAAAAGTTACAGTGTTAACAAAAGTCCAACTTTGACCTGTTGGTGGCGCTAGTGTGGTCTAGTGGGAGACATGAAACTTGGTGTGAGTGGAGAATTGACTGTCCCTAATGAGTGTGCCAAATTTCAGAAAAAGTTACCATACGGTTCTAGGGGCTGCCATTGACTTCAATGGCACAAGAATAATAATAATAATACCTACAATAACAATAGGTTTCCTCCTGACGGAGGAACCCTAATAAATCCACTTATCACATTAAATAAGTTGTACCTACACATAGGCTAGAGGAACAAAAACAAACACAATAAAGTAAACAAACTATGAGCGGCACTGTCATGGCAAAAGATGTCCGGGTGCCAAAAGGGGTCCGGGTGATGTAATGATGGCTTTCGGACGACTCTTGAGTGACAGTTGTTATACCAACGTTAGCATTACGTCACCCGGACACTTTTTTAGAAGTGACAGACTTGCGCTGCATTAAATACTTCAATAACGCAATTTACCCCAGGGCATCTCCCATTATACTTCTCTACCTGAGACCAGTTTGCCTGTATTTGACCTGCCATAAACCAAGCAAAACAACCATGTGCTTGATGTTTGACTGTGTTAGGAAAGTTGTTGACTCGCTAGTTTGTTATAGTATCAAAGTAATCAAATTTCAGGTTCGCGCTAGCATCTTGTTAGCAATTAGCAATTCCTTTCTTGTGTTGCTCTAAGAAAGTCCTTAATGTGTTGTGATTATTAGACATATCTGACGGCACCCACAATTACATTTTCACAAAACAGGGAATTGTTTGCAGCACTTTTAACTGTAGAGCACAACGAAGTAATTGCTAATCGCTAACGAGATGCTAGCGGCGAAACCTGTTGAAATTTGCTACAGGATACCTGCAAGGCAGGTGTAGCTAAAAGTACAGCTTAGTCTCTTAATATTGTGCCTAAAAGGACACTATGTAACCCGGACACTTTTTGGCTATCAGTCAGATAGTCTCAAGAGTTGTTCGAAAGCCATCAGCTGCTTTTTAGTCGCTTAATATTGTGCCTAAAGAGGACACTTCGTCGCGGGACTCCGCCCCCTCCACCGCGACGGAGTTTTGACATATTTTTCACATGCAGATGACCCCGCCCCCTCCCCTGTGACGAAGTTTTCACATCTTTTTCACATGCAGATGTCATGTACTATTGTAAACAATGCAACTACTGGAGGCGACAAGGTGCTCAGTGTTACCAGATTGGAAATGGCAAAGTATCGTACCAAAGGCTCAAAAAAGTATTTTGGAGGATAATTATTATACATCTGGCAACACTGGGAAGGTGGTCGACCAATGACAGTTCTCTCTACAGTCAGAGCTTGCGCAAGAAGGGGGAACATAAGGGTGATACCCTTTCCAAAACTTGTAAGGACGTAATAACTAGTTTGTGAAAGACCCAGAGAAACACAAATATCCGACGAGGCAAAATCGCAGACAATTTTGGAATCCCTGCCGGATGCATTTTTTAGATCTCGAAAAGAGGACATGTCCGGGTAAAAGAGGACGTCTGGTCACCCTACTTTATGCTCGTTAGCAGCACGGATAGCACTCCAGGGCCTTTTGGCCTTGGGGGTGGAGAGTTGTTCGTCTTGGAGAGTTCCCAGTGGTGCAAATCTATTTCCGAGCGGGACAGGAGGAGAGGCGATGCGGGACGAGTTTCTGCCTCGCTTTTATCGCCTGTTATCCTGGGTGCTAATACATTTTCCGATGGAGGTAGAAGCAGCGCTAGGCCTCTTTGGTTTAGTGCCAAGAGCGGGCCATGGCTCATCTGGTCCACTGACCGGTGGAGAGAACGGGGACATCGGTCCAGATAGTGACAAGTCCGGTTGAGAGCGAGGTTGACATCAAAAGACCGTAGGCTACAATATAACTCTTATACAAAACATCCATGAATTGCACATTTAAATAAACATGCCCTTACTGCCTTACATTGTAAATATCTGTCATTAGAAGCTATATTAACCAAACTTTGTCAAAATCTTTCAGGGAGGAACAATTAGCTGCTTGGTTACTGCCTCGAATTCTATGCATGGCACACTTTAAGTTATGACTGGTAAACTATACTTTGTCACGAAAACGAGTTGTAGCAAATGGCAAATGTTCGTCTTTGAAACTACCTACAGAAGATATGAACATTCCGTTGGCTAATTACAGGGCCCAACGTTAACCCAAATGATGGAAATAAATAATGACTGAACTTATAACAGTTTTGTTGCAAAGCACAATCTAATGGTGAAATTAGATCTCGAGTTTGTTGAGTTAAAACCGAATTATTGTTGTATAAGCATAGCCAGCATCATAGCAAGAAGGCTAACAAATGTAAGAGTTATACCCACCAATTAACATTAGCCCTTCATTCATGACATGGATACCGTAATCATACAGAGAGAACATAGTGGCATACCTTTATATTTTGCTCATTTCTCCTCTTCTTCTTTTCTTTTTTTTCTAAATTGGGCACCTGATGGCTTTGGCCTTTTCCTGTCCATCTCTGTGCTTATTTGCCACTCGACAATCAACAAATTTCCCATCCCCCAACACTGTCACTCGTCCAGAAGTTAAGACTAAACCAATTCACCTTGCCCTTGGTGACCACATAATCGTTCTGTATTACCTATTTGTATTAGCCATTTCACACAATCCAGAAAAACAAAAACGTGCAGGAATTATAGGCCTGTAATTATAATATTATGAATGTGCGTTATTTGGAAGAAAGTCGAGGTGTGACTGACTTTAGCCCACTAATTTCATTAGAGTATTGCTCTATACAGTGGATCCTCCCGCTCCCCCCCCTTGTCCGTTCCATTTGGGAGACCCAGAGGTGAACTGTCCCCCGCCAATTTGCCAATTCCCCACACAGTGATATGATAGATAATAGAAAACCGCTTTGCGGCCCAGATGTTTTCTTTTTTTTTTTAAGTGCTCGTGCCGCCCCCCACGTGTCATGAAAAAGCCTGCTTCGCCCATGCCCAAAACCGCCCCTGCACACACGCACACACACACACACACAGTTTATACACCAATGCATTACGGTACAGTAAACATTCAGAGGGTTTGTGATTTCCCTTTTTATCTTACAGTTTTTTACGATTGAATATACACTCAAATCAAAAGTTTTACACAGTTATCCAAACCGTACACTCAAGGAGCAAAACTCGTCCCAGATTTGCACCACTTTAAGCACAATGTCAGCCTCACACTGTTTGCAAAACAATACACACAAGTGATTTGCAAAACACTTAACACACTTCTATAAATTACACACAGAAGTACACTACCGTTCAAAAGTTTGGGGTCACTTAGAAATGTCCTTATTTTTCAAAGAAAAGCATTGTTTTTTTCAATGAAGATAACATTAAATTAATCAGAAATACACTATACATTGTTAATGTGGTAAATGACTATTCTAGGTGGAAACGTCTGGTTTTTAATGAAATATCTACATAGGTGTATAGAGGCCCATTTCCAGCAACTATCACTCCAGTGTTCTAATGGTACATTGTGTTTGCTAATCGCCTTAGAAGACTACTGGATGATTAGAAAACCCTTGAAAGCCCTTGTGCAATTATGTTAGCACAGCTGAAAACTGTTTTGCTGGTGAGAGAAGCTATAAAACTGGCCTTCCTTTGAGCTAGTTGAGTATCTGGAGCATCACATTTGTGGGTTCGATTATACTCTCAAAATGGCCAGAAAAAGAGAACTTTCATGTGAAACTCGCCAGTCTATTCTTGTTCTTAGAAATGAAGGCTATTCCATGCGAAAAATGGCGAAGAAACTGAACATTTCCTACAACGGCGTGTACTACTCCCTTCAGAGAACAGCACAAACGGGCTCTAACAGAGTAGAAAGAGAAGTGGGAGGCCCTGGTGCACAACTCAGCAAGAAGACAAGTATATTAGAGTCTCTAGTTTGAGAAATAGACGCCTCACAGGTCCTCAACTGGCAGCTTCTTTAAATGGTACCCGCAAAACACCAGTGTCAATGTCTACAGTGAAGAGGTGACTCTGGGATGCTGGCCTGATGAGTGGCAAAGAAAAAGCCATATCTGAGACTGGCCAATAAAAAGAAAAGATTGATATGGGCAAAAGAACACAGACATTGGACAGAGGAAGATTGGAAAAAAGTGTTATGGACAGACGAATCAAAGTTTGAGGTGTTCGGAACACACAAAAGAACATTTGTGAGACGCAGAATAGGTGAAAAGATGCTGGAAGAGTGCCTGACGCCAACTGTCAAGCATGGTGGAGGTAATGTGATGGTCTGGGGCTGCTTTGGTGCTGGTGAAGTGGGAGATTTGTACAAGGTAAAAGGGATTTTAAATAAGGAAGGCTATCACTCCATTTTGCAACACCATGCCATATCCTGTGTACAGCGCTTGATTGGAGCCAATTTCCTCCTACAACAGGACAATGACCCAAAGCACACCTCCAAATTAAGCAAGAAATATTTAGGGAAGAAGCAGGCAGCTGGTATGCTATCTGTAATAGAGTGGCCATCGCAGTCACCAGAGGGACTGCGAGAAGCCACTTCACCGTATGGTACGCAAGAAGTGCCCATCAAGCCAATCCAACTTGTGGGAGGTGCTTCAGGACGCGTGGGGTGAAATTTCTACAGATTACCTCAACAAATTAACAGCTAGAATGCCAAAGGTCTGCAATGCTGTAATTGCTGCAAATGGAGCATTCTTTGACGAAAGCAAAGTTTGAAGAACAAAATTAATATTTCAAATAGAAATCATTATTTCTAACCTTGTCAATGTCTTGACTATATTTTCTATTCATTTTGCAACTCATTTGATAAATAAAAGTGTGAGTTTTCATGGAAAACACGAAATGATCTGGGTGACCCCAAACTTTTGAACGGTAGTGTATATCAAGAAAATTTAGCAGTTGGTATCTGCATTCTGTAATACTTTGGCCTAGCCAGTTTGTGATTTGTGTGTGTGTGTGTGTGTGTGTGTGTGTGTGCGTGTGCACGCGGGTGTGTGTGTGTCTGCGTGTATGTTGCTCTCTTTCCCTCACTATACCCCTCATCCCCCGTCCACCTTTTCTCCTATGTCCCTGAATAGTCAACATGGGTAAAGGCTTATTTGTCATTCACCTGAACATAAGAAGCTTGCCAGGAGTAGCCACTTATGTCTCCTGAAATTTATTTTCCGAACTTGTAATCCCAAAGGAAAACCCTGTACATTTTGAATGTCTTTTTGTTAAAATTAGTTTTCACGCAAAATAAACAGCTGATCATAAGGAATATTTACCGACCTCCAAACTCCCCCTCAGAGTCAATAAACTTTATAGGCACTACCATCAAAACCGTGGATAACTCAAATGAGATGATTATACGGGGTGACTTTAACATCAACTGGTTAGACCGTTCATCTCTAAACGACAGACATTTTTTTGAGAGCCTAAACCTGACTCAACTTATCCGAGAACCTACTCGGGTTGACCACAGATCTAAATCTTTATTAGATTGGATTTTGGTCACCCACTCTGAAAGAATCACTGAATCTGGTGTACTACCCGATTGCTTTAGCGATCATTCTATGGTTTTCTGTGTATGGAAAATTAGATTACCTCACTTACCACCCAAGGTAATCAGGGTAAGGCACAGTAAGCATCTTAACACTGAGTTTTTCATTCAAGATGTAGTAAATATAAATTGGGATAGGCTTCACCTTATTCCTTTTGTTGAAGATGCTTGGCATTTTTTTTACACTGAAGTTCTTAAAGTTATTGACAAACATGCCCCTTGGATATCAGTAGGGGTTAAGGGCAGACACTTACCTTGGATTGATGCTGATCTAATACATCTTTTTAAACAAAGAGATAAGGCATGGGAAAAGTACCGCCTGTCAAAGGACTCAACAGACTGGGCTGTATATAAACGATTAAGAAATATGTGTACAACTAAAACAAGAAACGCTAAATCTAACTACTATAAACATTCTCTGTCTAATAACTTCAGAAGTCCTAAGAAGGTCTGGAAAAGTCTCAATTCTTTACTCAACAAATCGACTAAAAGCATTGCCACAAAAGTCAAAGTTCACAATGACATTATTAGGGATCCTTCTGCAGTTGCCAATGCTTTTAACCAACACTTCTCCACTATTTGTAGTTCACAATCGTTCAACCTCTCTTACTCTAATCTGATAGATGAGCAGCTCCTTCTCATTCGCTACAATGAATCCTACTGACGTCCAGCAGGCAATCTATGATCTAAAGGCAGGTAATGGTACTGATCCTGATGGTCTGGAGATCAAGTTTATTAAGCTCGCCTCTCATGTACTGGCATTTCCTTTATCGGATTTATTTAACTTATCGTTATCCACCTGTGTGGTTCTATCAATGTGGAAGTCTGCCAGAGTTACACCAATACACAAGGGTGGCGATGCACTTGACCTTAACAACTACAGACCCATTTCCATCATAAGTAGTATAGCAAAAGTGTTTGAAAAACTAATATTTAATCAACTATTTAAATATATTAATGATTTCTCCATTCTGTCACCTAATCAATCTGGTTTCAGACCTAAGTTTTCTACAACTACTGCTGTTCTAAAATGTACCAATGATGTTTCATCCTCCTTAGGCAATAACATGTCCACTGGTGCAATATTTATAGATCTCACTAAGGCCTTCAATATGGTTGATCATTATATGCTTCTTGACAAACTACATGCGATAGGCCTCTCTAAACAATCTCTTCTCTGGTTTAACTCTTATCTCCATTCTAGACGTCAGCGTGTCTCTTTTCAGGGTTATCTATCAGAATCCTTAATAATGGAAAAAGGTGTCCCTCAAGGCTCTTCCTTAGGGCCTCTTTTATTTTCTATATTTATCAATGATCTTCCTCAAATATGCTCAGACTGTCTTATTCATCTATATGCAGATGACACGGTGATCTATGCATCTAACGCGTCGATTTCTAGGATTCAATCCACACTGCAATCTAACTTTAATGCCATCCAACTTTGGTTCCATTCCAACCACCTACTACTCAATAAGAAAAAATCATATAGTATGCTGTTTCCCACCAGATCAGCTACATTGAATCAAGACAACAATCTCTTACTTAAATTCTTAGATGATACTCCGCTAGTTAAAGTTGATGAACTCAAATATTTGGGCCTTGTACTTGACTCACAACTCTCCTTTATGCGTCACATTCATTCAGTAGTCAATAAAATAAATTGTAATTTACGAATATTGTATCGTTCTATTAACTGTTTCACTCAACTGATTAGGTTAAGAATTGTGACACAGCTAATATTTCCTATATTAGACTATGTAGATGTTGTCTATCAAAACACATCAGAATCCAATCTAAAAGCACTAAATGTTGTTTTCAATAGTATGTGCAGATTTGTGTTGAGATGTCCGTTCACTACTCACCATTGTATTATGTATAACACACTGAATTTATTATCACCAAAAGCCAGAAGACAGTTTCACTGGTACCAGATTATATTTAAATGTATCTACTCTGACTATCCTCCTTACCTGAAGGAATATTTAATTCCATATAGACCTACCTACAGACTGAGACACACCGAATACCCCTTCTTTACTGTGCCAAAAATCTCAAAAGAGAGTGGCAGGCGTACCTTTAAATTTAAAGCCCCTTCAGACTGGAATAGCCTACCAGGGTCTCTAAGATCTATCACTTCTTTGCACTCCTTTAAAATGTCCCTTTATAATTACTTATAAGCAAATTGTTGCTGTAAATGTTTTGCTCATGTTTGACTGGACTTTTCTTTCTTTTTTTATTTTTATTTATGAGTAAATACTGTACGTGTGTATGGGTGAAGGTTAGTGTATATATGTGTGCATATATATGTATGTATATATGTATGTATATGTGTATGTATGTATATGTGTATATATGCCTCTCAATAATACGATATGTATTCAATAGGGAGTCGGTGGGGTGGGTGAGGTCTGGGAGTGGGGGAACCTCAGCGAGTTTGAATGTGCATGTATTTGTCTTTGTCTTGTGTCTTGAGGACCCCCTCGAAAACGAGATGCTGCATCTCAAGGGGTTATCCTCCAAACAATACATTTCAAATGTCACTTCCTTGCTATTCCAAAACACTGATTGTCAAATGACCACAACTATAGGGGGTGCAGCAGGTGCGGCTGCACCTGGGCCGTGGGGTGCCGGGGCCTGTCGCCGGGCCCAAAGACATACACAAGTCGATCGACGGGCCCCCCCTCCAAGTACGTCGCTCGACGGGCCCACCGCCACTTCAGCGTCAAATTTTCTCGGATATGCTTATGTTCATATCGCGCTACTTTTAAACAGACGGCGGTGTGAAATGCTATATATAAACTTAATAAGACAAACTTATCTCAGTCATGGTTGTTATTATTTTTTGGGGAAAAGTAGCAATTTATAACAAAATCATATGCGTATCCTACATATACTATAGAAACTCTCAAAAAACTATTCAATGAAATGAATACGTTCTTATTTTCTTTGGTATTTCTGTGATTAGCTATGATGATTTCTGGGTAATATGTATGTTGTTGTCCAATGTCAAGTCTCTATTTGATCATGTGCCAATACAATACGCTATAGTTAAACCAATTCGAAGGTCTGATAACCTACTTCATTGAGCACAGCACAACTTTACTCGTAACAATGCCTTTTAAGCACAAGAGTGGAAGTAGAAAAGGGCAAGAGAAAAAAGAACAGGAGGAGAAGGCAGCAAAGTTGGGTAAATAGTTACTTTCTAACAATTTTTACGGTAAGAAATGTTCCTGCTGAGAGTCAAACCAGACTTAGTTCATTGTGTACACAGTAGCCTACACACATTAAACACGATTTATATCGATAACAAACACCTTTGATTAGCGGGTTTTTTAGACGCGGTTGCGGAAGTAAGGAACGCTACATTTTTTGGGTGTTTTTTTTTAGCGTTCACTAGGGGGGCCCGTAATAATACTAATAATTATTACGTTATGCCACTGCTGTGAGCCGTTGGTTAAACACAGCCACCAAGTGCGCAAACACATGATTGCTTAATTGTAGACTAACCAAACAGGTTTAAGCACTATATAAATGCAGCAGGTGAGTTCACCTGTCTTCAACCAAAATGGAAAAAATCAGAAGAAGAAGAGTGAGGGTGAGAGGGGGAATCCACGGAGAAGGAGAAGGAGGAAGAGGGGGAGGCCATGCCAGAGGCAGAGGTCGAGGTGGAGGTAGAGGAAGACCTGAAGCAGCAGGAGAACGTGCTCAAAGAAGAAGAGGACCAAATTTATCAAATTAATTTGAAAGGAGGAAGGGGGCCCATATTCACGTCAAGAACCAGAGAGATCATAAACATGGTTTTGGCCAATAATGTTATCAGGATCAGAGAAATTCAAGCCAACATTATCGGTGACCATGCCATTTTATAATAATGTCCATAAGGTCTCTCAGTCAACACTGGCAAGCATCCTGAAAAGATGTCAGGTTCAAATGAAACAACATCTCTCTGTACTGTATTTTCAGATCTTTCTTTTTTTTCTGTAATGGTAACCTGCACTGGATACAGAATTTTACGTTTGTGTGTAATGCACACTACTGTAGTAGCATGAAAAGTGGGATATGTTTTGTTGTGATTCTCTATGTTGACATGTTGAATGATTTGGGTATATGGAGAGAAATCAATTATTTTTTCATCAGTCTGCAGCATTGGTCTTGTGTGGTGTCTAATGTATACAAGTGTGTTTAGTGTTTTGCAAATCACTGTGTGTATTGTTTTGCAAAAAGTGTGAGCAGACATTGTGCGTATAGTGGTGCAAATGTGGGAAATGTTTTGCACTTTCTCTGTGTACTTTACTTACACTACTCTAATCACTGAGAAGTAGAATTGCTAAAAGTGTTGTAGGTTTTCAACAGCAGTGTGTAACTGGTACAAACAGAATTAAGTCATATGCAACGTGTGTGTTTCATATGGTAACAAAATAAGTGTATAGTTTGTAAGAGTGTTTCATTTAGCAAAGGATCTGAGGTGTTTTGCTAATTGGGTTTGTGGGTGTGCTAATTGTGTGTACTGTTTTGGAAAACAACACAAAACCATCAAAATCGTGCTTAAGCAAACGAAAAAAACTGTAACTTCACCAAACCTTTATCCATTAAAACTAATGTTCACTGCCAGACTGTTTCCTTTATCCTGTGTTTCCTGAATCTGCTTCATATTGTCTCTCATTTCTGAGTCATCTGTTTCAGTATATTCACATCTCTGCTAAATGACTAAATGTAAATGTAAAATGTAAATCTTTGTCTAAGTCTGCTTCATATTGTCTCTCATTACTGAGTCATCTGTTTCAGTATATTCACATCTTTGTCTAAGTCTGTTTCATATTGTCTCTCATTACTGAGTCATCTGTTTCAGTATATTCACATCTTTGTCTAAGTCTGTTTCATATTGTCTCTCATTACTGAGTCATCTGCTTTCAATATGTTCACATCTTTGCTTGAATGGGGCCTGGTGTGTTTTGAATTTTCCATTTTAGCCTGAGGTCAACACATTTTTTTTTCCAATTTTATTGTTATTATTAATGCTTTAACATAGTTGCCAATAGTACATGAACCTACATTATTTTAATCTGGGTTTACAGAACAGGTGTTCTCCATCTTCTCTGCAGTGAGTTGAGGTCTGATCTGACCCAGGATCAGTGCAGGTGTGGAGTGTGTGAGAGGGTACTGAGGGACCCAGTCATCACCACCTGTGGACACAGAAGGAGCAAACTAGGTGAGGGTTTCCTGATGTTTATACTTTTATGAGAGAGAGATCTGAGATCTGAGAGATCTGATGAAGGACTAGCGGTAATGCTTTCTTTTATTTTTTTTCACTGTTTTTATTTATGAAGCAAAGCATGACAGTATTATAAAAAACAGCAATACATCACAATACTCACGTCCTCCCACCCCACCCACCCAACCACCTCTGTACAATACGTTTTTTACTTTTTCCTGAAGTCAGACCACAATTATTCAAGAGAGGAGTATGACTGCGCTAACACTTTCTAATGATCACATATTTATAATGCATTATTCTGTCTTAAATTATAAACGTTTTACAATTAACTGTCATAATGTATCATAAAGGTGGTATATACATAGTTATAATGAGTGTTACAATGAGCTACTTTATAAGACATTATTAATGCCCCTCATAATGCCCTCATAGGGCCTTATAGATGCAGGCTTCATAGAAAGTGTAGCTTATTACTGGAGTAGCTTATAAGATAAGATTCAGGAACCTTTTCAGCTGATAAAGCTTAATATATAACTTGTTATTATCATCATTTTTGTTGTTACGCATTGACTTGCACTGATAATGAAGAACACATGTATGTGCTTTTATACACAGAAATTACATTCAATTGCAACATTAAAGTTTTTAATTAGTGTAATTTTTTTTGTTATTTTGACCAAATATACTAGTGTTATTAAAATTAAATATTATATGATGTATATTTTCTGTATATTTTAAATATGTGTTGTTAATCGTTTAACAGTTTTTAAATACCGAAAACATTAATAAATCCTGATATTTTTATTTGCACTAGTTCAAGTTCAAAGTACTTTATTGTCATTGTCACAAAAACAACGAGACAGACAAGGCAGCATCAGAAAATCATGAAAAAGAAGATCATAAAAAAATATATAGAACTTAAGTTACTGTGCACACTAACTGCCACAGCTAAATAGTAATAAATAACAATTAATAAATAGATAAATAAATATCCCTGAGTAAATAAAAAAAGCAATATATACAGTATATTGAGGTGCAGGGTAGAGTGGTTCTATGTATGTTCAAGTAGTCTTGGAAGGTCCCTTATTTTTTATAAAACTGAGCAGTACAACATCATTTGAATATGCATTTTTTTATACCTTTAAAACTATTTAGTAAAAAAGTCAAACAATTACCTGCATCATTAGAAAGGTTTAAATCAAAATTGATCCAAATCAAATGTTTTGACTATATCAGGCAGGTCAATTATGACTGGTACGTCAACAAGTCTAACCATTTTGCAAACACAACATGAGGGTTAAGATCGTTTAGACCAGGGGTCGGGTACTTCCAACCTCTGGGCCATTTAGCATGTACACAGGACTTCAAGTCTATTGGAGAATGAAATTATATACATTAAATCATTGACTTCTTTTTGTCATTCAGTGAGAGAATTTGTGAATGCGTTACAATAATTAAGCTGGCCGAATATTATGTATTATTACAACATCTTTACTATAACTAATGTTTTAAAGTAGGATAGGTTTAGTCATTGAAGAAGCTCTGTGATTTTGTCTTTGATCCAAGGTTATGTTCTGCAGATAGTCAGGAACTCGGGAAAGCGTTCAGCAAGAAATGGTTTTTATTCCAGCGCAAACTGAACAATCCAATTCGCATACCAAGGTACACGGGAGGAATATTTCAAAGTAGTCGCAGAGACTCACGTCTCTTATACAATACAATTAACATGTAAACAATAACATTAGGTATGGGAGGGGAAAGGTATGTCTGGGGGTAGGTATAAGAACTGAAGGGATGACTGCTAATTAATCTGGTTAGGACTCTCACCCTAATTTAATAAATATGTCTGTCCCACACATGGCTCAGCAATCAACTAGCTGGCTTCATACAAAAGGTCAGGAGGCAAGCTTGATGGCTCTGGCTGGTTTCAGACAAATGGCAGGAACCAGACCTAATGGGTCTGGCTTTAAGACACCCAGGAATTAAGAGATAGCTTTGATGTCTCCGTAGGTTGACCATTTGTGCATACTAAATATCTATGATAACTATCGATTTCGATGAAATCTAACATCATGTAGGACCACTAATTACTCTGTAAATACTCACATGGCTCTTGGTAGGAGAAAGATTCCCCATCCCTGCTCTAGATTATCAGACAGGGTTTTAGAGTGTAGCTCTACAGCAGATCAGAATTACCATTTTATGTGTATGTAGCAACAGTAGTGAAAATCAAATGGATATTTGTGTCTGGAATGTCAATGACAATTTGGCTGAAGCGATCACAAATGAAAATCAATTTTGTGATTCATCATACACATGATACTAATAGGTTTCATTTTTGTCCATGTTAAACAGCTGATCCAGTCCTGAGGAGAGTTATAGAGAAGCATAAAGCCAGTCTGAAGAGGAGGTTTGAGAACATATCTGAAGGCATCATCAAACCAGGAGCTGAGACACCCCTCAATAAGATCTACACAGAGCTCTACATCACAGAGGGAGAGAGTGAAGGGGTGAATAAGGAACACGAGGTATGGCAGGTAGAGTCAGCATCCAGACCAGGAACCACGGAAGACACACCAATCAACTGCAATGACATCTTCAAGCCCTTACCTGGACAGGAGAAGCACATCAGAACTGTGATGACTAAAGGTGTTGCTGGCATTGGAAAAACAGTCTCAGTGCAGAAGTTCATTCTTGATTGGATAGATGGGGTAGCCAATCAGAATGTAGACTTTATGTTTCCCCTTCCTTTCCGTGAGCTGAATTTAGTCAGGGGTGATCAGTATAGTCTTCACAAGCTCCTGCTTGACTTCCATCCTGAGCTGAAGGAGCTGAAAGATGGTGAAGAATACAAAGACTGTCAGGTTGTGTTCATCTTTGATGGTTTGGATGAGAGTCGATTACCTCTGGATTTCCAACAGAACATTATATCTGATTTAAAACAAACATCATCAGTGGATGTTCTGATGACAAGCCTCATTCAGGGAACTCTGCTTCACTCTGCACACATCTGGATTACTTCACGACCAGCAGCAGCCAGTCGAATTCCTGCTCAGTGCATCGATCAGATGACAGAGGTACGAGGGTTCAATGACCCACAAAAGGAAGAGTACTTCAGAAAGAGAATCAGTGATGAGAGTCAGGCCAGCAGAATAATCAAACACATTAAGGCATCCAGGAGTCTCCACATCATGTGCCATATTCCAGTCTTCTGTTGGATTGCAGCCACTGTACTTCAGCAGATGCTGGACAAGACTAAAGATATTCCCAAAACTCTGACTGAGATGTTCATTCACTTCTTGCTCATCCAGACCAGAAGGCAGGATCAGAAGTATCAGAGTGGAACTGAGACAGATCAAGAGAAACTTCTAAAATCTCAGAAAGAAATTTTACTGAAGCTTGGCAAACTGGCTTTCAAGAATCTAGAGAATGGCAATCTGATGTTTTATGAGGAAGATCTGAGAAAGTGTGGCATTGATGTCAGTGAAGCCTCAGTGTACTCTGGCATGTGTACTGAAATCTTCAAGGAAGAATATCTGTTTCACCAGAGGAAGGTCTACTGCTTTGTGCATCTGAGCATCCAGGAGTTTCTGGCAGCTGTGTTTGTGTTTCACTCTTATGTGACCAAGAACCTTGAGGCACTGAAATCCCTCATCAGTGAAGAACATAGAGATGAACCTAATCAATCAATTTCAGCATCTCTTCAATCAGTGCTGGGATCACAATCTCAAGACCATCTACATGTGTTCCTTAAGAGTGCAGTAAATGAAGCTTTGAAGAGCAGGAATGGACACCTGGATCTTTTCCTTCGCTTTCTAATGGGCATCTCTCTGGAGAGCAATCAGAGACTTTTGGAAGGTCTACTGAACCACAAACACAGCAGCTCACAGAGCGTCAAGGAAATATGTCAGTACATTAAGAAGCTCAACAGGAAAGATCTCTCTCCTGAACGATGCATCAATCTTTTCCATTGCTTATTTGAAATGAAGGATCATTCCATGCACAAAGAAATAAAAAAATATCTGGAGTCACCAAAGAACATCAAACAGAAATTGTCTCCTGCTCACTGTTCAGCACTGGCCCACATGCTTCTGATGTCTGAGGAGGTGCTGGATGAGTTTGACCTGAAGAAATACAACACATCAGATGAGGGACGCAGGAGACTGCTTCCTGCTGTGAGATGCTACAGAAAGGCACGGTGAGTTTCTGATAGAGATGGATAAACTTCTTATGAGTAAACAATTTATTTTTTCCATTGTTATTGATAAGATTATGCCCATTCCACTACAGGGCTGTGCATGACTGATTAATAGTTTTTATGTCACTGCTATCTACTGCTGACTTACAGTATGAAACATCTAAAGCCCCATGCAGACGGACTCTAGTTTGCCTGAACCCGGGTTCATTTTTCACACCTATTTCACACCTACCCACTTTTTACATCGCGTGCACATGAACCCAGTGAATCCGATTGACTCAGCTGTAGTACATCCCCCACGCCTGTTGGTGGCGCTTTGGTGCTAAAGACAACTGAAGAAAACGGAGAAGAAGACAGGAGCATGCTATCAAAGTAAAATATGACAGTAACACATTATGGTGGTTTATAAAATCAGTGGTAAGAGCAGACTGTAGGTTAAGCGAAAAATAATTATATTTGTTATTGATAATAAAGAGTTTAGAACAGTGCAACAAAGCAATGTGCAACATGACATGTCTGAGTTGTTTAAATGCCTGTGCTTTATGGAGATGCTGAGCTTGAGCAGGAGAGACCACAATGCAAGTGCTGTGGATCCTGAATGTTTCATGGTTTACAATTGCTTCCAATTTCATGGTTTTATTACTAACAACAAATGTAGGCTATTGTTGAGGGCTTTGTCCTTCACGTACTGTAGGCTACCTCTGAAGTAACGTTAACGCTAGCTAGTAGCTATCGCTATCGTTGTCTGACAGGACTAAAGCTAACGTAACATTCATCTGTTTTGAAACTTCCGTCTATAATAAAAAATCTTTTCACGTCAGATTTGCTCATATAGGCTATTGCTGACACTTTTAAAAACTGTTTTTTGAAAAATGGTCTGATGCAAATAGATTAAACAGTGATAGATTAAAGTGTGGCTTGTTAATGTCATCCCTTTCCTAACAACAGATAGATAGATACATTTGTATTAATCCCGTTAGGGAAATTCGCGTGGAAAAGGAGCAAGGTAATAGGAAGAATATATTTTTTTAAACTGGAGAGCTGTTATAACTGGCTGCCAAACTCACTGCGCCATGGCAAACTATTCAGTTATTAAATAATACCGGTTGTGTCCGTTGTTCTGGCTGGTCTAATGATGCGATCACGTGGGGCAATCCGATTAGGTATGCGGATAGCGTGCAGACGAACACCAACAGCAATCGGATTTCGAGGTTACTCACTTTGGACCCCCGATTCGAGGGAGTGCGGATACAGTGTGCGGATACAGTGCGTTCGTCTGCACGATAGGGCTATCTGGAGTCGGGGTTCACCGGGTTCAGACAAACTAGAGTCCGTCTGCACTTGGCCTAAAAATACCAGAGTCATGAGATAGGACAGTAATATTCCATTCTCACTGCAGCTCTTTGGTTGATAACTTGGGATAAAATGACATTATTACATTGCTTACATTTTAATGTAAGTTTGACTTTTATGGGGTGGTTATGTCTGCCCCCTGATAACAGTACAGTTAAACATTTCTCACATACAAGTGGTTACTGGTCTGGGCTGATATGTGGATTTCTTTGGTTGATCTACCAATGTAGTTATGCCCAAATGGGCCACTGTCTCTAAGTGAGGCCTACTGTAAAAAAAGTATGTAGGTGTACGTATCTGGTGAAGTGTGTCTATGTGGTGAATAGTGTTATGCCGTAACTATCAGTGGAGGAAACATAGGGCTCCCTGCAGACTAGATTAGATTAAATTATATTATCCAAATCCAAATACATTATTGAGGAAAGAAAAAATAATGCAATGGAATCAAGTATAACTTCTTCCCGAAGTTACTCATTATCGTTCGAAAATAAAGCTGATTGACATCTGAGAGTCAGCCAGTATATTTATTCATCGATTCACATCATAGTGGATGTCCACAAGATAAAAAATACCCATTCTGTTTGTAACTTAGACTTTGATATAGAAATAGAAACTGAAGTAGTGTGAACATAAATTAATGAACTGAGATCTGTAGAGAAATGCTACATTAAATTGAGAGAACTCTGAGGACTGTGGCAATATAGGGATAGACCCTGTTTGTGTATTAGTATGTCATTAATGTCATGTAATGTAAATTGTGTGTTGTGTTTAAATAGTAATATCGTCTCCACCAAGACACATTAATACTATCCTGCACCAATATGTCGGTAATCTTAGGAAGTGACTGTAGCTTTCGACCAGGAGAAGATGTCATCAGGTGGTGTCCAACTTTCATTGGGCGTTTTGAACCACAACACTACAGGAGAGGAGATGGGAGTGACTGGGTTAGTTAAGCTGGGGACAAGGAGAAGATGGGCAGTGACTGGCCATCACTGCCCATCTTCTCCTTGTCCCCAGCTTAACTCCTCCCTCCTATTCCAGAGCCAGCAAGAGGCTCTCTCTGTGGCTTCCCCCAACCTACGGACAGCTGTCTTCCTCTCCCTTCCTGTTATTCCCAGAAAATATCAGTCTCATAAAATATATCTAAACTATCAATTTGGAACTCTAATAAATAATAAAATGTATAACTACAACCAAAATTACCTTATTAACCTTTCAGAGCGTAGCGTCACACCGGTGTGATTTAGAATGAGGCGACACGAGCGTTCCAATAGCAGTGTAACAATTAGCCTGTGTGTGGGTTACTACTTACTTTGTTAACGTGAAAAAACATTGTACATTCAGCCACCTTCTCCCATTATGCCTCTTAAAATCGTCTTGTCACTATCATTTTATTTACTATATGTAGTCAAATTGATATTTGTGAGTATAGGGAAGACATGACCTCCGGTACAACAAAACAAGCACAACAAGTGATTTTTTTCATGAAACTTTTATTAATCCCCAGAGGGAAATAATGGTACATTAAATATACATAAGGTAAAATAAAATGTGTGGTACATTACTCAATGTTCAGTCAAATATCATGGCCAACGACAGCTCGAGATGAAAACCAGCATCGCAGCGGGAATATGCCGTACATGAAATGCTTCACGAGAGCTGACTAGCTTAGAGGCATATTTTCCTCAGGATACGCATAATTGTAGTCTTGTGGAAGTTGCATTTAAACGCAAAAGGCAATTCCTCAAGTTGAGTACACAAGTGTGTGTCTCGTTTATTTTTACATACAAAAACGAATGAATGACAAGATGGCGCTGCCCTGTAATCTAACAAGCATGGGGCTCCACGTCATCAACAACAACAGAATATTTATAGGGACTGCGATCCCGGAACATTCATACTTACGTGTAAAACACATTACTTAAATAACTGCATGAAACAACAGTGTGTAGAACCACACTAAGAACAAGGGTGAATTATGAAGTCACATTTACTACAGTCTCATCATTGATGCACACAAACTGCGCCTTTTCACATTACAATCACTTGGCAATCACAAATCCTACTTGCGCATTATCAGCGCACTCACAACATGCAACACTTTGAAAAACATAGCGACTGACAGATACCGGCATCTCATTCATTCATTCTCGAAAACTTTGTAGCGTAAACAAAACGAAATAAACATGGCAGGTAATTTTGAAGGCAGGAGGTGTCAGCTTACTGATGAGGAGATTAGGGACATCTTCACGAACGATCCTGAAGATGTCTATGTTGATGCCGACGAAGATGTGCCTGAATCTGACGACTCGTCAGACGAGGAGCTGCCAGAAAATTTGACAGCCTTGGACGAAGTGGACGAGAGAGAGGCTGGACCTGGAAGACAGTGAGGTGTCATTTGAGTGGCAAATGGGAAATCTCATCCCAAGGCCAGTAAACTTTGCCAGGTGCTGTTCTGGTGTAAAAAGGCGTCCAAATAACAACAAGGAGGCAGAATGTTTTAAAATGTTTATGACAACCTCAATAATGGACATGATTGTGGCTGAGACCAACACCTATGCTCAGTCACCCAGAGAAAAAATTAGCAATGGGAAGCTAGGTAAGTGGGTAGACACAACTGCCGCGGAACTGTATGTGTTTTTGGCAGTTTTTTTTTCCATGGGTCTTATAAAAAAAAAACAATATTAGAGATTACTGGACCACAAATCCCCTCCTTTCCACTCCTTTCTTTGGAACAATTTTTTCCTAAGACCGCTTCTTCCTGCTTTTGAGGTGCCTACATTTTTCTAACTCCACCTCAAACGACCCCCTCCGAAAAATTAGATCCATTATCACCCCAATAGTTAAATCTTTTAATGACATGTTTGACCCTTACCAAGACTAGATGAGATGTATAGATGAGTCAATGGTTAAGTGGAATGGAAGGCTGTCCTTCAAGCAGTTCATTCCATTGAAGAGGCACCGTTTCGGCATCAAATTGTTTGTGTTGTGCGATGTCCAGACCGGGTATGTCCAGGACATTATTGTCTATACTGGAAAGTCCACTGATATTTCAATGATCACAGACCTGGGGATGTCGGGGTCGGTTGTGAGCACATGGATGAAGCCTTTCATTGGCAAGGGTCATATATTATATGTCGACAACTGGTATAGCAGCCTTACCCTTTTTCGCTATTTGTTTCAAAACCAAACTGGTGCCTGTGGCACAGTCAGACCAAACAGAAAAGGGATGCCGAGGTTCAAGGGAAAAATGTCCAAGGGGGACGTGGAGCATTTCAATAATGGACAGTTGTTGGCCACAAAATGGCACGATAAGCGTGACGTCCACATTTTATCAACAGTTCATTCTGGGATCATGTAACGTTTTCAGGTACAGACCAAATTGGAACCCAAAAGCACGACAGACACAGAATGTAGTTTTGCGTTCTTTTACTTCGTTATACCACAACAGAGTCAAACCCTGGACATCAGCCCAGTGTTTCACTAATACAACAGGGAAGCAGGCAGAGTAATCCGGGGGACAGGCAGGCAGAGTCAAAACCGGGAGATCCGTCCGTTCAGCAAACCATCCGACAAGGAGCAGGCAGAGTAATCCGTAAACGATGGACAGGCAGGCAGGGTCAAAACCGGGAGATCCGTCCGTACAGCAAACCATCCGACAAGGAGCAGGCAGGGTAATCCGTGGACAGGCAGGCAGGGTCAAAACCGGGAGATCAGATAATACAGCAGACAAGTCAGACGAGGGGCAGGCAGAGAAAACGGAATCCGAGGGGCAGGCAGAGAAAACGGAATCCGAGGTACAGTCCAAGGTCTAAACACAGGGTAATCAGGCTTATGGTTAACATACAAATCGCGGGAAAGCTTGGCAAAACACACAAGACAATCTGGCAAAGAACAGATGATAGTGGGCAGGTATAAATACACAGAACCTAATGCGGAGATGAGCTGCAGGTGCAGAGATGGGCGGAGATTAACAGGTGAGAGAGATGAGGAGATTGCCGAGCATGTGGGCGTAGCCGGATCTGAAATGACAGGAGATGATGATAATACATGAACACAACCCAGATGAAAACAAACTAGAATTCAGGGGAATTCGTGACAGATCATGGTGCCGACAGGCAAAGTGGACTATGCCACAGGGAGAGCGGTCAACAAACCCTGCTGTATGCTCCAATACAACCATAAAATGGGCTCAGTGGACAATCTGGACCGGCGCAACACATTTGTGGAATGTGCGCGGAAAACCCTGAAGTGGTACAGGAAGCTGTTCTTTTATGTTTTGGACGTGGCTGTGTTTAACAGCTTTGTTGTCCACCGCCAGCTGACAAGGCAGGAACTGACCTACCAAAGGTTCAGGGAAAACTTGGCAAGCCAGTTGATTGAGGAGTTCCACACTCCCAGAAGGCCCTCATGTGGTGGACGGCCCACGCTGGACGGCCCACTCCGTCTCTCTGCTCGCCACTTCCCAACGCTGGTGACCCAGACAGATCAGCAGGCTGGGCGAACAAGGCGCCGTTGTAGGGTCTGCCAAACGACAACGAGGCGTCAACAGATGCGGAAGGCCACCAAGTACATGTGTGTACAGTGTGATATCCCACTGTGTGTCATGCCATACTTCGAGGAATATCACGCCCTAAAGCATTACTGACATTACTTGAAAAAAAAAAAAAAAGATTAGTTAATGTTCACATGTTCATGTGTGGTGTCTCTGTGTGTGTACATGTTTGTGTGTGTGTGTAAACATGTTTGTGTGCGTGCGTTTGTGTGCGTGTGTGTAAATGTTTCTGGTTTCTTGAATCAAATAGTTTGCTCTTGAAAATAATTACTGACTTTACACAGTTGTACACACTTTTTGTCATTTAGCCTAACCTTTCCTCAAAATTTACAACATCACAATTACTGTTCGACATTTATCATGTCCCCAAAATCTAAACTAAACTTCCTTCTATTTGAGATTGATTACATTAGCTTCACAAAGTAATACACCGATATGTGATATCTGTGCACTTAAAAAAAAATCACCTTTCTTCTCGTTCGTCTCATCTGACTAGCTGTGGATTTTCGCTATATAGGATGAGCTTGTTTGTTGAATGGACGGAATGAGACGTTCACTTTCTGGAGTATATTTTCACATTTCTTTCACATCTAGCTAGCTCTATTGGCCTACAATCTGTTCGACATCGATTGTATTCACATTTGTATTATTTTGCATTCACACAATTGCATTGCATTCACACGTGTAATATTCAGCTAGCTAGCATTCACACGATTGCATTGCATTCACACGTGTCATATTCAGCTAGCTCGCTCTATTGACCTACAAACGGTTTGACATTGATTGTTATAGCATAATTTACAACTCTGATGTTTTCTGGATATCATAAAGAAATAAATAATAAGGTCACTTTGTTGAATCCATGTGAGGAAAGGAAATAGTCGATGACAATCATCAACTGTTGGGCGAGGTAACGACAAATCCACGTGTGACTGGCTGGTAACTAAACTGCCACGACGTTATCATCGCTACAAACGTGCACGCACCAGTCGGCCTACGTTGTTACGATGACGTCACACGGTTGAGAAAGAACCACTTGTTGATTAGTCTGATATTTGTAAAATATTTTTAACAAATACACTACTGATAAAAAACGTCAAGATAGCAGATCAGATCAGGCAAACTCTGCATAATAATTTCCTTGCAGCCTTAACAATGACTGTAGAATGTTCCCGTAGAACATTCTGTAGAACATTTGTGAAGCAGCCAGGAAAAAAACTCACCCACTTCGGAAAACAAAAAACCTACGTTCTGAAAGGTTCATAGCAAGGTTGAAGGTGTTTGGAATTCTGAATAGAACTGGTTGGCAGCATTCATTCTTGTGTAACATTAAATAGATCAGCCTATATAAATCAAAGCATCTATTAACAAAATGATCAGAAATAAAACAAACAATATATACGTATATATAATCTAACTAAATGTAACTAATTAATGAATTGAAAGGAGTGTGTGTGAAAGAGAAGAAGTGTGTTTGTCTGAGCTTGTGTGCTCGAGTGTGCGCACCAGAAAGAATGTGTGTGTTCCTATGTTCAGTCACTGTAGTTCCGCATGCATATGTGTGTACATTTGTGAACATACCTGTGACATGAGCAAATCACGAGCCTATGTGAAGCGCAAATGTTGAGAGTTACCTTCGCGTGTGTGTGGCTATGTTAAGGCCTATGAATATGTAAACTGTGTGATCACGGTGCCAATGGTTAGTGATGCGTATGTCTCCGAGAAGCAACACTAATGATAACCCTTGGATGGTGTGGCAAAGCCAACTACCATATAGCCATGAAAATGTATATCAGCAGTTATGTTCAGTGAACAAAACAGATGAAATACATGAACAATGGCAAAGGTAAGCAGTCATATGTCTAACCAGGTAGTGAGTATGCTAGGATAGCTAAATGCCCAGTTACATTGGAAGTTACAAGTATTTCGAGGAAAGGGGTTTCCAATGTTTTGATGAGGCAGATAGAAGAGATGATGATGATGGAGAAAGTTGTCCTAGCTGTGAAGTCGTGTTTGTTACACTGCAGTTTAGGTCGGAGGACTCGATCACTTGTTCTGTTGCAGTTTGTCTTCACGATGTTGTGCTTTGCTTCCGTTGCAAAGTTAGCTTGCAGCCGTTGACGCAAGACTTAGGTAAGAGCGAGGTGTGGTCTCCAGGAGCAGAGAACAAAGAGAGTAGGTCTTCACCGGTTGGCGATGGAGAGAGAGATCTGCACCCTTGGAGTGGGGGTCCTGTATCCAGTTCAGGGGGTGTGGTTAGAGTGGCATTAGGTTACAGTTACAGTAGAGGCTGACTGTTGATGTAGGTTCCGGATTAAACCATATGCAATTCCCTGATTAAAGTCAAACACAATGGACGAATTCCAGGTGTACCAACAGCCTCCACCCATTCATTATATTGATTTCTCAGGACACCTTCAGAAAAGCATCGCTTATTTATCATTTCAGAGTAATATTTTGTCTTTTGTCACTATGTTTTGCAGACTTGCTGAATGCACACTCACAGAAAAGTCCTGTGGAATTGTGGCCACTGTCCTACAGTCACCAAACTCCCTGACAGAGCTGGACCTGAGCAACAATGTCCTGAGAGATTCTGGAGTTCAGCTTCTCTCTAACGGACTGTTTAGTCCCCACTGCAAACTGAAGCCATTAAGGTTGGTGTAATACATGTCTTTATTGTCATGAATTTGCTGATTAGTAATGTAGGCTTAACTATTATTTATACTGTTGAATAAGCGTAGTGATAAGCGTATGAGACTTTAACAGTATCTCTTTGCTTCTTTTTACCTTCACATAAGATTCTAAGATTCTTTTTCTGTAGACTGGTAAAATATGTGCCCCACAAATAATGAATCCTTCAAACTAATTAAGTGTCTGACGGCATACATGTTTTTGTCAAATTCAGCTACAGCTTCAGCGGTTCTCCTGCGGTCCGTTTTTTTGTGTGCGCTCAAAATATACTCACATTAAACAAATATTGTGGATCAGACCAAACCTTGCATTATTCCAGCCAGTCAACACATTATTTCAGGAGAATGGAAGGAAGGAGTTTAATGTGATTGGATTTTGAGCTCAGTTATTGTTAGATAAATTATATTAAGATGTTAATATTGATGAGACAGAGACCAGCGATCAGAATTAAATCAGTACTTTATCTTTTGCAAAAGAGGAAGTGTGCTACAACCAAAGGTTGTGAACAGACTCCTCCAAAGATGAGCTGGACGCAGCCAGCCTTATTTGAGTATAAAAAACAGGTTTCATGACAGACAAAGGGCGATATTCTCCCGTCCCATTTCTTCAGAAGTTACAGCAGTGATCTCAGAATAAGTCCTTGAGAAAAGAGCAGTGTGCATGACTATCAGTACAAAAACAGGTGGTTTGCCTCAGCAAGAGAGTAGGCCTCCTGTAGGCCTCAGCACACAAGATAAGCAAGCAGATTAAAATACAATAACAATGTCCTCATTACATTTCTCTATCAGTTATCAACACCTTTCACCAGAATTGGGGACTCTTCCTTTAATTTTCACTAGAGAAAGGGAATGTCATCTTCTAGACTCGAGGATCCTCACCGTAAAATTGTAGCACTTCAGTATGTTCTCCATCAATACTAAACACTCTTGTTCAACTCCTGGTTTTTCACCTAAGGTTTTCTCTTTTTTTTCCTGAGAAAGTTGCATTCACATCAGAGACTATAGATGAAGTTATACCGAAAAGAAAACAACACTAAATATGATTTTTTTTATCTGAAGAGGGGAGATCAAGGAATAAATGTACATTTATAACTGCAGTGTTGTTTAACAATTATGTGACCTTTTACTTTTCTTTTTTTTCATAATTTATTTATTGAAGGAATTGCACAATACAGGTTCTCAAGCAGTATCTCAAGCATTTTTCCTCCATGTTTTCATTTCTTTTAAACATGAACAAGATTACCCTCACCCACCCTCCCCATACACCTCTTGGCAGTTAGTATGTTCATAAAAACAAAAAAAACATTTCTCAGTCATGAATGTACACTCTCAGCTATGCATCAATATTCTTACAAAACATAGGCCCTCATAGGTCCATAACACATTAAGTGGCTCAAATATAGTAAATATTTACAATGTGTCAACCATTATGTGAGGCAATCTAAAATCAATAGGAAAAAAAAAGAGATAAATAAATGGGCAATGAATAGAAAGAAGAATAAATAAATAAACGGCTAGGAAAGCATAGAGAGGGGGGAAGGTCTCAGTTACAGTTAGGGACACTCACCCAGTGGGCAACTCTTTCAGATTTTCAAAAAACGACAAAAACGGTCCCCACTTGAAATATAACCTTTCCACAGACCCTCTGAGTGTAAATTTGATCTTCTCCAGCTTTAGAAAAAACATTACATCTTCCAGCCAGACCGAAGCTGATGGGGAAGTAGAAGATTTCCAAACTAACAAAATTCTCCTACGGGCCAAAAGTGATGTGAATGCAATAATGTCCGACTGGTTTGCATTTAAACCCAGAGTTTCATCAGCCACACCAAATATTGCTATAAGTGGACAGGGTTCCAGCATCACTCCAAGAGCCTCGCTTAGAGTTTTAAAAACTATTGCCCAGTAACCTGAAAGTTGGTGACAAGACCAGAAAGAATGCACTAGATTGGCTGGAGAAAAAGAACATTTATCGCAGCTAGCGTCCGTCCCAGGGTATATGCTGGCAAGCCTTGAACTCTATGCAACACCTTAAATTGTATAAGCCCCAGTCTGGCACATGACGATGAAGAATTGACTCTTTTCAATGCCTTTGCCCAATATTCCTCCGGCAGGTCTATACCAAGCTCATCCTCCCACCTATTTTTAAATTTGTTTAGGCTTTGATCTCCAAGAGACATCAACTGAGAATAAAGTAGAGAGATTAGATCTTTATTCACAAAGGTGAGAGTAAGTTTGTCCAACACTGTGATGACTGGGAGATCGGGAAAATGAACAAATTTACTCTTAACAAAGTGGCAAATCTCTAGATACTTAAAAAAAGAACTGCGAGGAAGGTTATATCGTTTACACAAATTTTCAAAACGGTCAAATATGTTATCTGTATATAGGTCTTTGATGTATATGAGACCGTTCAAACTCCATTGCTTAAATGTTGAATCAAGTGTAGAGGGAGGGAAAAGATGGTTCTTATAAATCGGGCCCAGAACCGATGCTGATGTTAGCTTATAGTGACAGCGAAATTGATTGAACATTTTTAGAGTGGACAATACAACAGGATTGGATATAAATCTAGAGAGCTGCACTGGCAAGGAGGAATACACTAAAGCTTGGAGAGATGTGGAGCCACAAAACTGAGCCTCAAGTAGACACCAGTTTGTATCTGATCGATGGAGCCAAAATAATATCTTTTGTATGTTGGATGCCCAATAATAATGGATAAAGCTTGGAAGGCCCAATCCCCCCACCTCACGATCTCTTTGGAGAATGGTCTTCTTAACCCTCGGAATCTTATTCCCCCAAATAAATGATGTTATGGATTGGTTGACTGATTTAAAAAAAGACTTGGGTATAAAGAATGGCAGGCATTGGAATAAATAAAGAAATCTGGGAAGTATTGTCATCTTCACAGATTATATTTTCCCTGCCATGGTAAGTGGTAAACTGCGCCATCTTTCAAAGTCAGCCTTCATTTGATTGACTTGGGGGCCATAGTTAGCTTCAGACAGAGAGGAGAAGGAGCGAGTAAAGTGTATACCTAGATATTTGAAACCATCTTGAGATATGGGAAAGGGAAATGATCCTGGTTGAATATGTAGAGCTGAGTTGTTAATAGGAAAGCATATGCTTTTTTGAAAATTTAATTTATAACCAGAAAAAGCTCCAAACTGATTTAAAAGCGGCACAATTCTGGGACCACTAGCAATAGGATCATTAATATAGAGCAGGAGGTCATCCGCATATAAAGATACACAGTGTTCCATGTTCCCCCTCTTAATGTCCTGAAATAGAGATGTTGATTTAACTGCAATAGAGAGTGGCTCAATTGCAATGGCGAAAAGAAGGGGGGACAATGGGCAACCCTGGCGGGTGCCACGAGTTAGTGGAAAATAGTCAGATCTAGAGTAGTTTGTTTGTATGCTTGCTAAAGGTGAATGGTATAAGAGCTTAACCCACTGCACAAATATGTTACCAAATCCAAATCTCTTCAAAACATTAAATAAATAAGACCACTCCACTCTGTCAAATGCCTTCTCTGCGTCCAGAGAAATAACTACCTCCGGACACGTAGAAGCACTGGGTGAATAAACTATAGCAGCCTTCCGTCGAACATTGGAGAAGGAATGGCGGTTTTTAATAAAACCTGTTTGGTCATCTGAAATTATTTTAGGGAGGAGGCGCTCTAAACGGCATGCTAATACTTTAGCCAATATTTTAACATCTATGTTCAAAAGAGAGATGGGGCGGTAAGATCCACACTGGGTTGGATCCTTGTCTTTTTTAAGAAGAAGGGAGATGGACGCCTGTGAAAGGGTGGGGGGTAGAGAACCATTTTTCAAGGATTCCTGAAACATTTTCATAAGGATTGGTGTGAGCTCCTCTTTGAATTTCTTGTAAAAATGTGTTGGGTAGCCATCAGGACCTGGGGATGTATTGCTCTGCATTGCCATGATGGCACTTTTAAGCTCATCTTGTGTGAGAGCTTCATCTACATTTTTTGTTGCCTCAGAGTTTAGAGTTGGTATTTCCAAATAATCTAAGAAGTGCTCCATATCTGTTGTATCAGAGGGAAATTCAGAAGTGTAAAGAGAGTAGTAAAAGTCTTTAAAAATATTATTAATTTCTTTTGGCTTGTTTTTGGTGTTTTGGTGGGTATCTTTTATCAGGGGTATAAGTCGGGATGCGGCTTGACTTTTCAATTGATGAGCGATTAACCGGCTTGATTTGTCACCATATTCATAGTAGAGACCACGTGTCTTAAAGGTCCCGTCACACCATGACGTTCTGGTCAACGTTCTATGATGTTAGAGGAAACGTTGGTAATCGTCCATGGTCGCTGGTATTGCGCCAGAAGAGCTTTGTGTGAAAGCTGGTGAACGCTGTAATTGCCGGTAATCGTCGGTGATCGGAGGAGAACGCTGGTCCAAAAAAAAGTTTTGAACAAGCACAAAAGTTCTCATGGAGATCAGCGTTCTTCAACGTTTAATTTAAACGCTGGAGAACTTTCGTGGAACGTTTTATTAACTTTGCACGCGTTTGGCTTTCGTAGTGAGTCGTTGGGTAGGGTAGACTGAGTACCTACAGTTGATGCACCGGAAATAACTTATGTGCGCAGCAATCCTGAGACGTGATTTTTAGTTTGGACATGCCTACTAACGTCCTCTTTGATCCAGGGAAATTTTAGCACCTAACCCATCTCTCGTAGGAAGATATCGGCGAAGGTTTTTTCACCAAGGGAAGATCTTGATTTTATCATGTCCCTTCTACAATTAATATGTTATTAACCATACGTGATCAACAAACGCAACTTACATCATTGCAAACGTTATTCTGTGCACTATACATCTACATATTCAATGCTATCATGTCATACAAGGTCATTGCATAATCTAGCGAAAAGCGGAGTGGAGGGTATATGCTTGCTTGAGCCAGCATGAAGTAGATGTACTGAACTTGAACATAGCTGAGCACTGTTATAGCTGGTGCTGTTCCATGGCAGATGGATATGATATGAAGACTCTTGTGACATGGAAAATGTGTGTGGATGTGTTGATGTTTTCTAATAGGCTAATAAACATTGAGAAACACAAATTCAGTGTCAAATTTAAGTAATTTATTTTAATAACATAAAACCCCAGGAATAACACCCATTATTTCGTAATTCACAGTAATAATAACAGTAAATCTTCGTCCGAAGACATTGCTAGTGAAAGAGGCTTTGTATTCTTCTTACTTTCAGCAGCATTTATCATCTTCTTACTTGCAGCAGCGCTAGTAGCAGAAGCCCCCCTCACACCTTTTCATGGTCTTGGAGGCATGATGTTCACTGTTCAGATCAACTAAATACACTATGATTTTCCAGCGTTTTATACCCGTTTGACCATAAAACCCACACGCCAGCAAAACGCTTTTCTGTCATTATTCACACGTGAATTACACGCTTAACACGCTCTTCTAAGGTTGACTTATCGTTTGTCGTGCTGGAGTGACATGTCAGCACATGTTTGTCGCGGACCAGTGACACGTCACTTGGTCGGTGTTACACACTCCTCATGCGTCAGTCCCACGCTAGTCATGTGTCAGTCCTACGCTATTCTTTCGTTAGTAACACGGCAGATGTGTCCACATCGTCCTAGAACGCTCGAAATTGAACGATTAGAAAGTTCAGAGAACGTTGACCAGAACGTCATGGTGTGACGGGGCCTTAAGAATGAGTTGTTCTGATTGTTTGGTAGTGAGATAATTAAATTTCGCCTGCTAATCAGCCCGCTCCTTATATAATTTAGCAGAGGGAGTCTCTGAATATTTCCTGTCCAGTTCTAAAATAGACTGTGCTAGAGCTTGCACTTCCTTCTTACGTTCCCTACTGGCATACGAACTATAGGAGATTATAAGACCTCGTAAGTACACTTTCAAGGTTTCCCACAGCACAGAATATGAAACAGAATCAGTTTCATTAATCGTCAAGAATGTATTTATGTTAGTTGAGATAAAACTACAAAATTCCTCACTTGAAAGCAGAAGGGGGTCAAATCTCCATGGAGGTCGCTCTCTAATGTTTAAAGGAAAGCCCAGATCCAACAACACAGGTGAGTGATTCGATATAACTATAGCTGTATATTCAATCCGTTTAATCATTGAAATAAAGGAATTATCTATAAAGGAATAGTCTAGACGGGAAAAGGAACGATGGACATGAGAGAAAAAAGAGAATTGTTTACTGAGTGGGTTCACAATTCTCCAAGGATCCACAAAGCCACTCTGTTGCATGAAAAGTGAAAAGGATTTGGCCATACCTGAAGATATTTGCTTTGGGATTCGACCTATCCAACAATGGGTCAATAGCACAGTTCAAGTCTCCTGAGAAAATTAGCTGGTGAGTATTTAGATTGGGTATTAGTGACAATATCTTGTTTGCAAAGTGAACATCATCCCAGTTAGGGGCATAAACATTCACAAGTACAACAGGATTCTGAAAAAGGGAACCTGAAACTATGAGAAAACGGCCATTGGGGTCACTGATTACATTAGAGGGAGAAAATTGAGTACTTTTTGCAACCAATATAGCCACACCCCTGGACCTGCTAGTAAATTTGGAATGAAAGATCTGACTAATCCAATTTCTACGGAGTCTATTATGATCCTCCAATCTGAGATGTGTTTCTTGTAAAAGTAATATATCTGGTTTTAATTGTTTTAAATGAGAAAAAACTTTAGCTCTTTTAACAGGACCATTAAGCCCCTTGACATTCCAAGATATAAACCTCAAAGGATGGCCTTCATCAGGGTCATCTATATTGGCAACATTAACAGACATATAGGGCAAGCAATTATAAACAATGATAGCATACGCTGTATTTTAGAACACGTACTGAGAAAAAGAAAGCAAAAACGACCATCTAAGGTAAGCTGCCATGGTGATTCCCCAGAACACCCCTTAATAAATAATAATAATAATTTGTTTTATTTGTAATGCACTCTTCATTCAAAAGAATCTCAGAGTGCCAACATATAATAATTTAATTTAATAACATATACCCCCCCAAACCTAGATCTACTTCCCCAACTGAAGACGATCGCAGGCATTACAAAACTAGAAACTTCCGAAATCATTCCCTATAAAACTAACGTTTTGATCGAGGGTGGCTCCCATTCTAGAACATTAGCACCACCCTCAAAGCACAGCCCGCTTAGCTACAGAAAACATCAGTTTAGCATGTAAAATAAAAAAAACATTGCTCATCTGCTGATTGAAAGGATACTCATAGTTAGTATATCAGAATCAGAATCAGAAAGGTTTTTACTGCCAAGTAGGTTTTCACCTACGAGGATTTTTTTGTGGTACGTTGGTGCAAACAATAAACATACACAATAAACAATACACATATTAAGTTACAGCAGGAGTGTGCAAAAAAGGGATTAGAGTCCGTGTTGGGGGGCGGTGGTCCCGGGCCTTGTTGATGAGGCCAACTGCAGACGGGAAGAAGCTGCTCAGGTGGCGTGAGGTTGACACGCTGCAGTCTGCTTTTGTCTTTGGCAGTGGCAGCAGCATACCAGATGGTGATGGAGGAGGTGAGGATGGACTCAATGATGGAGGTGTAAAAGTTTACCATCATTGCCTTTGGCAGGTTGAATTTCTTCAGCTGCCGCAGGAAGTACATCCTCTGATGTGCCTTTTTGGTAAGGGAGATGATGTTTAGCTCCCACTTGAGGTCCTGGGAGATGATGGTGCCCAGGAAGCGGATGGACTCCACACTGTCAACTGGGGCGTCACTCAGGGTGATGGGGTTGGGAGGGGCTGGGTTCTTCCTGAAATCGACAACCATCTCCACTGTTTTCAGCGCGTTGAGCTCCAGATTGTTCTGTCCACACCAGGTCACCAGATTGTCAATCTCCCACCTGTAGGCAGACTCATCACCACCAGAGATGAGCCCAATGAGGGTGGTGTCGTCCGCGAACTTGAGGAGCTTGACGGACTGGTGACTGGAGGTGCAGCTGTTGGTGTACAGGGAGAAGAGAAGAGGGGAAAGAACGCAGCCT
Organism: Clupea harengus; assembly: GCF_900700415.2. Lineage (NCBI taxonomy): Eukaryota > Metazoa > Chordata > Actinopteri > Clupeiformes > Clupeidae > Clupea > Clupea harengus. Next base: position 176,155 of record NW_024879564.1, read on the forward strand.
TGAGGGGAACCGGTGCTGATGGTCCGGGGGTCAGAGACATGTTTTCCCAGCCGCACGTGCTGCCTCCGGTCAGACAGGAAGTCTGTGATCCACCTGCAGATGGAGTCAGGCACACTCAGCCGGAGAAGCTTGTCCTGTAGCAGAGCCGGGATGATAGTATTGAAGGCAGAGCTGAAGTCCACAAACAGGATCCTGGCATAGGTTCCTGAGGTGTCCAGGTGCTGGAGGATGGAGTGAAGGGCCATGTTTACTGCATCGTCTACAGACCTGTTAGCGCTGTAGGCAAACTGGAGGGGATCCAGTAGAGGGTCAGTGATGGCTTTGAGATGCCGCAACACAAGCCGCTCAAATGACTTCATCACAACAGAGGTCAGAGCAACGGGTCTGTAGTCATTAAGTCCACTGATCTTTGTTTTTTTGGGGATGGGGATGATGGTCGAGGTTTTGAAACAGGCTGGTACGTGGCATGACTTCAGTGAGGAGTTAAAAATGTCTGTAAACACCGGTGACAGTTGTTCAGCACAGTGCTTTAGGATGGATGGAGAGACAGAGTCTGGCCCGGTTGCTTTGAGGGGGTTCTGTCTCCTAAAGAGTCTGAAGACGTCCCTCTTCATAATGGATAGAGTCGTCACTGTGGTGGGGGAGAAGGGGGGGTGCTCTGAGGTGGGCAGCTGTGGAGAGGCGTAGGCCTCTGCTGTGGTGGGGAAGGTGAAGCTGATGGGCTGGAGCTGGTGGGTGGTGTCACAGGGGATGGTATCAGGACTGTCCCATTGTCTTTCGAAGCGACAGTAAAACTCGTTCAAGTCATTGGCCAGGCGTGGGTCGTTAGTGGAGTGGGGGGCTCTAGGCTTAAAGTTTGTTATCTGCCTAAGCCCTTTCCAGACAGAAGCAGAGTCGTTGGCTGAGAACTGGTGTTGGAGTTTCTTAGAGTAAAGACGTTTAGCATCTCGCACCTCCTTGCTAAATATGTATTTTGTCTCAATAAACCTGTCTCTGTCCCCACTCCTGAATGCCTCTTCCTTCTCCAACCTTAACTTTCTGAGTTTAGCTGTGAACCAGGGTTTGTCGTTGTTATAACTCACCCTGGTGCGTGATGGTAAACAGCTGTCCTCACAGAAGCTGATATATGATGTCACAGCTTCTGTGTACTCATCCAGACTGTTGGTAGTGGTCCTGAAAACATCCCAATCAGTACAGTCCAAGCACGCCTGAAGATCCTCCACAGCTTCACTGGTCCACTGCTTAGATGTCCTCACAACAGGTTTGCAGAGTTTTAATTTATGCATGTATGCAGGGATCAAATGGACCATGACATGGTCAGAGTGTCCCAGTGCAGCCCGGGGGACAGCATGATAGGCACTGCTAACTATGGTGTAGCAGTGATCCAGAATGTTCTCCTCTCTGGTCGGGCATTTAATATATTGTCTGTATTTGGGGAGTTCGCGGGTGAGATTTACTTTGTTAAAGTCGCCGAGGACAATAACTAAGGAGTCCGGGTTAGTCCTCTCCACACACAGTATATTGTCGGCGAGCATGCGCTGTGCAACCTGCACGTTGGCTTGCGGTGGAATGTAAACACCGACCAGAATGAATGAAACCAACTCACGGGGGGAGTAGAATGGTTTACAGTTGATAAAAAAAGATTCCAGATCAGGAGAACAGTACTCTTGAATCACTGTCACATCCTTGCACCAGCCACTGTTAGTGTAGAAACAGATTCCTCCATCTTTCGTCTTGCCGGAAAGTTCTGTGTGGCGGTCCGCTCTGAAGAGTTGGAAGCCTGCCAGCTGCAGCGCAGAGTCCGGTATTAATCCCCACAGCCACGTCTCCGTGAAGCACAAAACGGAAGAAAGGGAAAAGTCCCTGCTAGACCCGATGAGAAGGCATAGTTCATCCATTTTGTTTCTAAGTGAGCGGACGTTGGAGAGGAGTATACTGGGTAGAGGCGACCGAATGCCTCTCCTCCTAAAGCGCACCAGGGCTCCAGCGCGTTTACCTCTCCGTCTCCGTCTCCGTCTCACTGTGTGTCCAAGGCCTTTGATTTGTAGGTCTGATAAATCCACGGAAGAGGCGAGAAAGTTGGGACATAAAACAGATGGTGTTGAGTCCCTGATATTTAGTAGCTCTTCTCTCGTGAAAATAATCCGCGATATTATTATTATCGCCATAGCAACACAATAAGAAAATAAGGAAAAAAATCCAAGTTTAGTCGTAATAAACAGAATTAAAGACTCAAAACAATACAGTGGCTGACAATACAACAAAATAATCCGAGTTGATTCGCAAAAAAACTGAATTAAATATTAATTAGAGACTAAAAACAAACATAGAAGTGTGCACCAACACACCTAGGCAGCCATACGAGGCGCCATCACCATGACAACCAGTCTTATTTATGTCTGTAAAGTAGCCTAACTTGAATGGGATGCAGCGATCAAAGAAAAAAAATCAGCAGGTTACTTTGATAAATTAGGCTAAACTAACATCAACAGCGCCAGTCATTCAACTTCTTGTTGTTTTCCCCAGTGTGAATCGTAAAACTCTTTGGCTACCTCTGGTGAGTCAAAATAGTGTCTTTTACATTCATGGGTGACCTGGAGCCGGGCAGGGTATAATAAGCCAAACCTGATCCCTTTCTCGTAGAGCAGACATTTAACATCCCTGAACGTTGCTCGTTTTCTCCCCAGCTCCGCACTGAAATCTTCATGGAAAAACACACGACTTCCACGGAAGACTAGCTCCTGCCTCTGTCTGCTGATGCGATGTTTGTCCTGAAAGTAGTGAAAGTGGACCAGGAATACTCTTGGTCTCGATCGCCAGCCTTCATCGGTTGTTTTAGCTTCAATTCGGTGTGCACGGGAAAGCAGGAGAGGCCCCGAGAAGAAATCTGCCCCAAGAACCTCATGAAAAAACTCGGCCATGAACAGGGTCTGAACCTTCCAAATTCTCAGGGATCCCGACCACTCTCAGGTTGGATCTCCGGGACCGATTCTCCAGGTCATCTAACTTCCTTTTCAAAAACGTGTTCTCCCCCTGCAATGTTGCTATGGCAGTCTCAACACTCACCAAACGGTCACTGTAATCACTTAGGTTATCTTCAACCCCACGAATGCGTTCGTCGTGTGATTCGTAGTAAGACTTTACTTGTTCAAGTGTGCTATTCACTGGAGTCAACGCGGTTTCAAGCTAATTTTTAAGCGCAGAATGCACTGCTTGTGTCATAACAGTGAGGAGAATCAATCGAAGTTTCTCAAGGTCTTCTGGTAGTGCATCAGGCATCGAGGCCGTAGCCATGTTTTCACCTGGTCGAAGCTTCGTCTTTTTCAGTTGCCTTATTATTTCGACGGTTTGCTTTACTTGACATTTCGGTGTCTAGCTATGACCAAAGTTATACAAAAAGTTTAGGCTACATACAGATAACGGCAAGCATATGTTTAAAATGAAGGTAGAACAAGTATTTAGAATATAAAAACGGGAGCCACATTCAAACACGTCCACTCACTCCATGTTCAAACCGGAAGCCCTGCTTTTACTTTTCTTTGCAGTACTATTTAGTCCTCACTACAAACTGGAGATATTAAGGTTCCCTGTAGACTCTGCATAGTTTGTTATCATAAAGTTACTCATTTAGAGAAAAGGAGAAAAGGATTGCTTCCTTGGGACAGAAACCTTCTTTCAACAGTTCACAAAACCAAATTTAGTTAAAAAAGAGAGATGTAAAGTACAGTGTAATATATATATATATAATTAATTATATGCCAATATGAAATCAGTTTCATGTTTTGAAGGCACAGCAATTGCATTGTCAATGAATATTAGCATAGAACATACAACATTTGGTCCATTTGTATGTAACTTCTGGTATAAACTAAACTAAACTAAACTAAACTGGTGGAATTACTACCTAGCACTACCAGAGCAGGGGCGTCCCTCTCTACCTTTAAGAAGCTTTTGAAGACCCAACTCTTCAGAGAGCACTTCCCGTCCTAACTGGCACTTCGACTAGTGCGTAACTTGCAATTACAGCAGTTACATTTCTGCACTTCTTTTTCTTTTTTTATTTCATTTTGTTATATTTCTTATGTAAAGTAGTATTTATTGTTACACCAGGTTCTATTGCTCGTAGCTTGACTATTCTCTCCCTTGTACGTCGCTTTGGACAAAAGCGTCTGCTAAATGACTAAATGTAAATGTAATAAACCACGCCCTGTCCCGGTCTTCTATCTGAATACGGATACAGAGACAGATCATATTTTTTGGTTCAACAGATACAGATGCAGATAATTTATTATATGGATTTCTCAGGACACCTTCAGAAAGGCATCAATCATTTTTCATTTCAGTGTATTATTTTGTCTTTTCTCATGATGTTTTGCAGACTTGCTGAATGCACACTCACAGATAAGTCCTGTGAAATTGTGGCTACTGTTCTACAGTCACCAAACTCCCTGACAGAGCTGGACTTGAGTAAAAATGTCCTGGGAGATTCTGGAGTTCAGCTTCTCTCTAACGGATTGTCTAGTCCCCACTGCAAACTGCAGACATTAAGGTTGGTGTTATACATGTCTTTATTATGATGAATATCCTGATTAATTATGTAGCCTTAACAATTATTTATACTGTTATATAAGCGTAGTGATAACCTGACTTCGCTAAGGTTGCAGACTTTAACAGTATAACAGTTTCTTTCACATTATCAGGATAAGTCTTAAGGCACAAGCGCAGACAGCAAGTAGGGTTCAAGATCAAGTTTATTAAATTAAAGGCTCACAGAAAAGTAAAAGTACAAGTAAATGCTGTTAATAAAAAAGCAAAGGGTCAGAATTTTGAGAATTATGAAGTTTATTCCGACTAGAATGAGCATACTTATAAACTGGGCCTTATTTGAACAGAATTTTAACACAATAGGCAATACTAAAGCAGCACCGAAAGTAACAACATTCATTACTTGAAACTGAAAAATGTTTTGTTCATCTTCAAACAAAACGTTCCCAAAAGCCATTATGATTTTTTTTTATTTTAATCTTTGTAACATTTTGTGAATGGGCTTCTGAGTATCCCAAGGTATGCATAAGGCACAACCTGAGAGCAATAACCTGGCGATCTGATACAAAGCCATAGCATTACATCAGGATCATCAGTTTTACAAGCAAGTTATCGGTACAGTGACTGTGAAATACTTTCATCAACATGCACACACATCCCTTGAACAATAACGTTACTAGCAGCTATTTTGCTCCACACTGCTATGTTACTGTACTGTACTTTAGATTGTCACCATCCTAGCTAGCTAGCTAGATACCTCGCCAGAGATGGAATAAAGAATAAGAATAAATAATCTTTGTAGGTTATTAGCTAGCTTGAAATATTATATACAGATCTTACCCAGCGGTGAAAGAACATGACTAGTCTACAAGGTTGTGCTGGTGGCATTTAATGAAGAGGTCCTGGGGTTTCTCATTTTTTGATTGAGCCCTGTATGCTTTTGCTTCGATTATTGTTGTGTCCCCTTCATTGTTGATCTTAATGTTTTGGATATATCCTTCCACTGCATATTGCAGTCCATTTTGCCTTGATCTGGAGGATATCGCGGAGATATTACTCCAAAAAGAATCACTGACACTAACAGACTGTATAGTGCATGAACGAGTTCAAAAGACGTAGCAACAGTAAGAGGATGGGGCTTTTGCGAACCCAATAGCGCATTAACGTGCGCTAAGACCACTGATTCGCCAACCCTGCTTGCAGTCTGTGTTCTACCACAGTCCCCGACGTTGGTCTCGTCACTCTCATGATTATTTATTTTTTCTAAAGATGATTTGATTTTGTAACGAGTAACGAAGGTTTCAGGGGAAATGTATCGGAGTAAAAGTATCAGTTTTCTTTGCAAAATGTAGCGAAGTAAAGGAAACAGAAATATAAGTAGTAAAGTAAAGTACAGATCCAAAAAACAACTTAAGTACAGTAACGAACACTGTGCAACACTGTAAGCGATCTCAGCAAACATCAGTTCAGCATAAGTCCATAACTAAGGATACACAGAGGCAACACTAACAGGTCCTCAAGAGAAAATAGAGAGAGGAGTTACTAGTACTCACGTTAGCCCATGACAGAGTGAAGAGGGAAGGACACCCAGTGCTTAAGTAGAAAGTTGTAATCACTGCAGGTGAGTGCCGGCTGAGCCGCGTGCAGAGTAAAAGCTGGTGCTAAGGTGCTCTACGACAGGTGTCACCCTTTAGAGGAGCGGCGACCATGCACGGACATGACACACATAGGTTTCTATATTCATTTCCACCTAATAACTTGTTTTTTTCCCATCCCTCCAATTCCTCAAATGGAGGATGATAGATACGTGGGAAATGATGCATTTGAAGTTCAGATGAAATTAAATTAAAAAAAATCACAAAAATAAAGATTAGAAAAATAAAGGAAATATACTCTTTTTTCTTAAGTACTACAGTTAAGCTTATAGGAACCATGACAAAATAACAGTGGAATAACTGTTCACATCACATTTTTTTGTAAAAAGTAACAGTGAACACCCTATACTGCCAACATCACTGTACGGAGGTGTGAACTTCTATTTTCTGTACACTGGTAAACTATAGCAACATAGAGGTAGACCCTGTTTGTTTATTAGTATGCCATTACTGTCGTGTAAAATGTAGCAATGCATTCAGAAATCGAAGGGAACACCCAGCACCACTTCAACTGGAATTGTTAGCCTCCACCCTTTCACTATATTGATTTCTCAGGACACCTTCAGAAAGGAATTGCTTATTTATCATTTCAGAGTAATATTTTCTCTTTTGTTATGCTCTTTTGCAGACTTGCTGAATGCATACTCACAGATAAGTCCTGTGGAATTGTGGCTACTGTTCTACAATCACCAAACTCCCTGATAGAGCTGGACCTAAGCAACAATGATCTGGGAGATTCTGGAGTTCAGCTTCTCTCTAACGGACTTTCTAGTCCGCACTGCAAACTGCAGACATTAAGGTTGGTGTAATACATGTCTTTAGTAATTTATTTCCTAATTAATGATGTAATCTTAACTATTATTAATACTGTAATATAAGCATAGTGACAACCCGACCTCGCTAATGTGACTTTAACACTACTGAGTCCGAGCCTGTTTTTCACTCTCTTAGGTAGTCTGCCATGCCGTGATATTTTTGTTTATTTAACCTAACTAAAAACATTGAGGCAAAAGTGGCATGTATGATTATATTCTAAAATACCTCAGCAATAATAACATTGGAGTGAAAGGAATGTAGTAAAATTTAAATCAAATCAAAACAAACCCTAACAAAAACATACTTTCAGAGGTGCTCAGACTTTGTACAAAAAAAAACATTGTAAAGATTTTGGAGCAAGGCTTTTGAACTCTGAACTTTGTAAACATAGGTGTTAGTTTTACAAATGTGAGTTTACCATTTAGAAAGTGTGTGTGGTTTCACTACTACATATTTATAATTTAAGAGTGACCTGTACCTCTTCAAAACTAGTGTCGCTACAAATGCATATTGATGACTTGGGTGTAAACAAACCTGGGACACCTTGGTCAATGACAAAGACAATGGCCATTACGTAATGGCCCTGGAATGTCTTGTTGGCCCGTACCCCCCACAGGCTTTCTTGACACATCATGACCCAATAGCGATCACTGAATTACCATTCACCATTCCCTTATCATATGAATAGCTGTCATTTGCTAATGGGTGGGTCGTTAGGAGCTGAAAACTCACTCAGAGACTGAAATGTGCAAGAGACTAGTCTTATTCTCCTTACAAAGTGCTTATTTATATTTTTCTTTCAAACTGTGTATATTTGAAAAGAAAAGGGTTCAAGGTTTCTGGGGGTGTAATTTTTATATCTCTGTGAAAAAAACTGGCTGAGCTTAAAAAGCAATTCCCCATAAAAACCACCATATCCCTGCACAGGGTGGACTTCAAAAGGTTAAGATAATTCCTTTTTCTTTTTTTTTCTTCAAACAAGATTCTAACTCAATTTCCACCTGTTAATTCCGTGTCTCTCATCCCTATTAGAGCTTCTGCTGTTTTTTTTGCCATCCCTTCAACTCTTCAAATGGAGGATGATAGATATATGGGAAATTATGTTAAGTTCATAAATTATTTTTGTTTTAAGTTCAGATGAAATTACGTTTAAAAGATAATACAAAAACAATAGATGTGATATAAACTCATTTTGAAGTACCACAGTTACGCTTATAATAACCGTGACCACATAACAGTGGAATCACTGTTCACATCACATTTTCTTGTAAAAGTACCAGTGAACACCCTACCCTGCCAGCATCACTGTACCAGGGTGTGCACCTCTATTTTCTGTAGATTGGTCAAATCTGTGCCACATATATATAAAAAAATTCTACAAAGAGGCTTGTAGCCTACATAATATTACATATTTGTAAAATGTCTTCTAGACTTTGATGTCATGCTGAGTGATTCCTGGGAATCTTGAAGACAGACTAGAATCAATACAATGCAGTTTAAATTACAGACAAAATCTTAAAGGTTTACTGTGTTGGATTTTTAGGGTAATTAATCTCTCTCTGTTTGTTTGTTTGTGTGTATCTGTCTGTCTGTCTGTCTGTCTGTCTGTCTGTTTGTCTCTCTCAGGCTCTGTAATTGTCATATCTCAAATGAAGGTTATGTTTGTCTGGCTCTCACACTGATGTTAAACCCTTCCTGTGTGAAAAAACTGGATGTGAGCAACAATTATCCTGGAGAATCAGCACAGAAGCTGTTATCTTCTAGACTCGAGCATCCTCAGCGTAAAGTTGAAGCACTTCGGTATGTACTCCATCAATACAGAACCCTTTAGTTCCACTCCTGGTTTTACTCCTAAAGTTTTCTTTTTTTCTTTGTTCTTTTTATTGAGAAAGTTGCATACACATCTGAGAGAAAAGATACAATTATATTTATTAGGCTAGCTCCTATGTTCTCCAGACTGAATTGTCAATTTGATTGGCTGATACTGAAACTAAAACGTCTCGGTTACTTACGTAACCTCGGTTCCTTAAGCAGGAACCAGATATAACAGTATGGTACATGACGTCAGTCATGGGTACAAATCGAAGCATTTATCTATTCACGCCTGAAAGGCTGCGAGATCTGTTAGCGCGCGCTCCTGGGCCCGCCCCCCAGGAGTACTATAATATTATTACGCGCCCTCAGATCTGCCTCGGAAAGAAACTGAGCAAGACAATCAATCCAAGGGAACACTGTACACGCCAACTTTGTTATATCTGGTTCCTGCTTAAGGAACCGAGGTTACGTAAGTAACCGAGACGTTCCTTATCGCAGTTCACTGCGATATAACAGTATGGGACCCTATACATTCCCGCGTGATAATACAGTGGCAGCCAATTACACACACCAGCTTTATTGAAGCCATTGCCCTCATAGAGGTTCATACGGCCGCTGGCGGTGAACATATTAACAGGGCAACCTTTATCATAGGCGGCAAGGATCACGATCCTGCGCCTGTAGGAAACCACCCTGGAGTGTTTCATGTGCAACAAACATGTAGACACCGATGAACACACTTATCATATACATCGTTATCAGGTCAGGGGATTCAGAGATCGCTTGCCTGCAGAACACCATGAATGACAGGGCCACCTTTATCATAGGCGACAGGGATCCGTGATCCTGCGCCCGTAGGAAAACCCTGGGATGTTTCATGTGCAACCTAACATGTAGACACTAATGAACACACTTATCATATATATCGTTCTCAGGCCAGGGGATTCAGAGATCGCTTGCCCGCAGAACGCTATGAAGAAAACTAGGTTCAGCCACATCTAACATATAGAATCTAATGAAAGTGTGGCGAGAACTCCAGCTTGCAGCTTTGCAAATATCTTCCACTGAGACGCCCTTTAGTAAGGCCCAGGAAGACGAGACCCCCCGCGTAGAGTGCGCATGCAACTTCTCCGGGGGATCCAAAGACAAACTCTTATAAGACAACACGATAGCCTCTACTATCCAACGGGAGAGGCTCGGTTTTGATAGAGGTCTGCCTTTTGCGCGTGCACCGAAGCACACGAATAGCTGATCTGACTGTCTAAAAGCTCTAGTGCGCTCTGCGTAACAGCGGAGAGCGCGCACTGGACAGAGCTTATTCAAACGTTCCTCCTCTGCTGACGCAAAAGGAGGAGGCGAAAAAAACTGCTAATTCAATCACCTGATTGCAGAATGGGGTTACCACCACTTTAGGTGTGTAAGCAGCATTAGGTCGCTTAACCACTCTGTCACCAGCGATCGAGAACTGAAGGCACGACGGACTGACTGACAGGGCTTGCATGTCACCAACGCGTTTTGCTGACGTTAACGCCAGCAGCAGCGCGGTCTTTAAAGAGACAAACTTTATGTCCACTGTCTCCAGGGGCTCGAACGGAGGCCCTGTGAGAGCACGTAACACCACTAGCAGATCCCAAGAGGGTATGAGGTGTCTCTCTGGCACCCTGAGCCGTCTCACCCCCACCATAAAGCGTGACGCTAGCGGGTGACTGCCAGGAGAACTGCCATTAATGCCTGCGTGGCAGGCTGAAATGGCAGCCATGTACACTTTGAGAGTAGAAGCCGCCTTCCCCTCATCAAACAACTGCTGTAGGAATTCCAGAATAACGCCCAGCACGCAGTTAATGGGGTCGTGCTGACGCGCAGCACACCACCACTCAAAACTGCGCCACTTCAGCGTATACAGAGCCCGTGTTGATACAGCTCGGGCACTCTGTATTGTAGCCACCACCGCGTCCGACAAGCCTGACGCTATGAGCCTGCACCTTTCAGGTGCCAGGCTCTGAGACGCCACCACTCCGGATGGGGGTGCCACACTGTCCTGTGCGCCTGCGTTAGGAGGTCTCTCCGCAGAGGCAGCTCCCAAGGCTGCTGCACTGACATATTGACCAGATCTGCCGCCCACGGCTGATTGGGCCAGTGGGGGGCTATCAATATCAATTCCCTGCCCTCGTCCGCAATCCTGCACAGCACCTGCTGGAGGAGCGGGATCGGGGGAAAAGCATATAGGGGTAGAGCTGGCCACTGGTGGCCCAGCGCGTCTATGCCTAGTGGGGGATCGTCGCCCCCTAGCGAGAACCAGAGCGGGCAGCAGGTGTTCTGCCTGTTCGCGAACAGGTCCACCTGCGCCTTGAAAAAATGCACCCAGATCTGACCTATCACTTGTGGGTGAAGGCACCAGTCTGCTGCTCGAGGATCGCCCCTCGATAACAGGTCCGCACCGTAGTTGAGGTGACCTGGTATATGAACTGCCCTGAGGGACAGGACGTGCCTTGCTGCCCACAGGAGCAGGCGAGTCGCCCAATGGTGTAGTGACGGGGAGCGCACTCCGCCCTGGCGATTTATATACGCCAAGGTCGCAGTGTTGTCCGTCCTCACTAGTACATGCTGACCACTCAGCCTGGGCAGAAAGTGTTGTAGAGCTAGGACTACTGTGCGCAGCTCTAACACATTTATGTGAGACGCGGCCTCTGTCACCGACCAGAGACCGTTCACGCCTCTCCCTTCGCAGACAGCTCCCCAGCCTTTGGTGGAAGCGTCTGTGGTCACCACCACGCGATGGGACACTATGCCCATAGTGCCCGACGCGGCGAGAAACCAGGGGGTTCTCCAGATCGCCAGGGCTTTCCTGCATCTGGAGGACACCACTACTCTGCGAAGCCTGTCTGTGACTGCGTTGAGCTTCATAGACGGGTACCATATTTGGAATGGCCGCATGCGCAACATCCCCAACGGGAGCGCTATAGCGGCCGACGCCATCATTCCTAACAGGCGTTGGCAGCACAGCGACGAGACTGACTGTCCCCGTCAGAACTGGCGCACGCATGTTTTGATGGCATTTATCCGTTCTTGAGACAGCCTGACCTCCATGGAGGTGGAGTCTAAAATCCTACCCAGAAAATGCGTAACTTGCCTGGGGCAGAGAACGCTTTTTTCTCTGTTTATTACAAAGCCCAGTCGATACAGGTGCGCCACCACTAGATGGCCGTCCTGCACTGCTGCAGCCTTTGAATGAGAAGCAATTAACCAGTCGTCCAAATAATTGTAAACGCGTAAGCCGCGTAGACGTAATGGGGCGATGGCTGCCTCTAGGCACTTTGTAAATACCCTCGGCGCTAGGGACAGGCCGAATGGGAGTGCATTGAATTGGTACGCTATTCCTCCGAACGCAAACCTCAGATATCTCCGATGTCTGTGGTGGATCAGAATGTGGAAATAAGCGTCTTTTAAGTCTATCGTGATAAACCAATCGTTTGGCCTTATAAACTGCACAAGCCTGCGTGGGGTCAACATTCTGAACCGTAGCGGCATGAGTGCTTTGTTTAACACACGTAGATCTAATATTGGCCGATAATTCCCGTCTCTTTTGGGTACGAGGAAGTAACGGCTGTAGAAGCCTGCATTTTCCTCCTCGGGAGGGACTCTGCTTATTGCTTCCTTTCTGAGCAGGGAGATTATCTCTTCCCGTAGGAAGTGAGACTGTTCTCGCTGCACCACAGACTGTATCACTCCGCTGAATGGCGGAGGGGAACGGGTGAATTGCAGCACGTAACCCCTTGTGATCGTCTTTAGCACCCATGGTGACACTGCGCATGCGCGCCAACTCTCCACACAACCAGGGAGGTTGTGCTTTGAGTTGAATTTGTCGGGGACTAACCCGCTCATGGTCAATGAGTCTAAGCCTAGATCTACACCCACTCCGCCTAGGGAGGGAGACGAGATCTGGGGCTGCCCCCTCATGTTTTTGAAAAAAATGTGGGGGTGCGATTGCACTGTGTGCATCGTGGGGGGAGTTGCACAAGCATGCCTGGGCACTGCGCCATCTGGGACAGGAGTTAGGACATATGATTGTGGTGCTTGTGAAAACCTGCTTACCGTGCTGGACATGATATCCACATGTGAGCGACGGGCTGATTTCTGTGGAGGCGGTGTGGACTCCACCGCTCCCCCCTGTGTGACGAGTGGCTGACTGTCACGATCAGGAAGCCTGAGGTCTCCCTCTGCCTCGCCCTGGGAAGGGCGCGCAGCTGGTCGCTGTGCTGCAGGCTGCGCTGGAGGGCGGAAGGGGTGTCTCTGCCAGCCTCGCCCGGTAGACACCTTTGCTGGAGGCGCTGGCGAGCGGAACCCGCTTCTCTTCTGGCCCGGTGCGGGTGTGGTGTGTCCTGAGGAGGACGTCTCACCCGTGCCACTAAAGCGAGGCATCCAAGCCTGGAATACCTCTCTGCTCTTCTGCTGTTCTTCGAACTTGGCAGCCATTGTGACCACTGCCTCCCCGAAGGTGCCCTGGACAGAGACCGGGGCGTCGAGGAGTGGTGCTTTTTCTCTGTCTGACAGCTTAGCCAGTGACCTCTGGGTAGCCACCGCGGCACCCATCACCCTCCCCAGTGCCTGTGACGTGCACCGAGTTAGTCTGAGCGACAGATCCGTCGCGCGACGGAGTTCTGCCACAGACGGGTGATCTTCCCCCAGCGACAAGGCAAGCTCAGTCAGGAGCTTTGCCTGGTAGCGCTGTAGCAAAGCAGCCGTATTGGTCTTGCAGGCAGCCTGCCCTGCAACCAAGTAGGACTTCTCTGCCAGCTGAGCCTGGTATCTGCCCACCTGCGTGGGCAGGAGAGGCTTCTGGCCGAGACGCATCGTGGGGGAGGCGGGCGAGAGGTAGCCCGCTACTGCATCCTCCACCTGAGGAAAGGAGAGGTAGCCCCTCTCCTTAGCCATGTGGAGCTGCATGTAGGGCGCGAACCCCGGCAGTAGGGTAGGGTAGGGTATCGCCCATGTCGCCTGTCGCCTCGTGCACCTCCTCGAAAAAGGGGATGCAGCTGGGAACTGACGCGGCGGAGCCAGCATAAAACTCCCCGTTCAGCAGCGAGGACCGCACGCTGGGAGGGGGAGGGAGAGGGAGCCCGAGGCAGCTGGCTGCTCTCAGCGCAACCTCGTGGAGTTGCTGGCCCAGGAGCCGAGACGAGGTAGGAGGTGTCTCCACCCGCATCCTAACGTCATGGCTCGTCTGCATTGCTTCAGCGATTGAGCTGTGCTCATCGGAGAAGTTCAGCAGACTATCATCATCCAGGCTGATGTCCAGCTCGAGTTCAGGCTGGACACCGCTTGGTTGAAGCTCCTCAGCCTCGCTGCCCGCAGCCCCAGGGCTGACAGGCGGCGGAGACGGGGAGAGACCCGGGGGCGGAGCTGCCGCTGCAAGGCGACTGCTCACGCTCACCAAGTCCAAGGCTGAAGACGCACTCATTCCTACGGGGGCGTTAGCCCCGGATGGAACCAGTGCAGTCTCCTCGGCGTCCTTGCGCTTCCAGAACGCAAGGCGCCTGGTAGCCTTAGCTAGCGGGAGGCTAGCACAGATGGAACAGACAGGGGCTTTGCCCGAAAGCGCGCCCTCTGCGTGGTCCCTGCCTAGGCAGGTCACGCACCGACGGTGGCAGTCGCCCTTGGGACGGACGTGACCGAAGTCGGGGTAGTGTCTGGCCATCTTTTTTTCAATCTGAAAGTAGAAAAGAATGTTAAAACACAAGCACACTATCTGCAACGAACACGTTGTTAGCAAGCTAGCAGGCTAGTCAGAAACTTAGCCAGCCAGGCAGTCAGGATAGCAGCCACTACTTTCAAAATGAAGTTGAGCCAATTAATTTTGTAGCGCCCTGAGCTAGTGAGGGTTAAGGAACCCAGATAACTCACCAACCCGTAGAGAGCGAAAAGCACACAAAACTCTTTTGACTGTGGTAGAGCGTTTGAGATATGCTCAGAGATGTTCACTCCGTCTTGCGAAGTTTCAAAAGAGGCAGATCTGAGGGCGCGTAATAATATTATAGTACTCCTGGGGGGCGGGCCCAGGAGCGCGCGCTGACAGATCTCGCGGCCTTTCAGGCGTGAATAGATAAATGCTTCGATTTGTACCCATGACTGACGTCATGTACCATACTGTTATGTTGCAGTGAACTGCGATAAGGAACCACTAAATATCAATTAAACCAATTTGTAACTGTAGTGTAAATCATCGACGTGCCTACTAGACCCTATCCCCACAAAACTACTTAAACATGCACTACCCTTATTAAGTGAGACATTACTTAATGTAATGAATAATTAACTAATTTCAGGATACGTCCTGCAATCATTCAAAATAGAAATGATCAAACCATCTCTCAAAAAAACCTAACCTCGATCCTGATAATCTAGCTAACTGTAGACCCATATCTAACCTCCCTTTCTTGTCAAAAATACTTGAAAAAATAGTACCTAAGCAACTTACTTCCTTTCTACACCAAAACAAAATCGAATAAACCTTCCAATGTGGCTTTAGAGCCCACCACAGCACTGAAACGGCCTTAGTCAAAGTCCTGAATGACTACTAATCGCATCTGATCATGGGTGCACCTCAATACTAGTTCTCTTAGACCTTAGTGCCGCTTTCGACACTATAGATCATCATATCCTATTACAGAGACTTGAACATCCTGTTGGCATCAAGGGCTGTGCCCTATCTTGGTTTAGATCTTACCTCTCTGACCGCCATCAATTTGTTCATGTCCATGAGAAGTCATCCAATCACACCAAAGTAAGCTACGGTGTTCCCCAAGGCTCTGTCCTTGGATCATTGCTCTTTTCCCTTTACATGCTACCCTTAGGTGCTGTCATAAGGAAACATGGCATTAACTTCCACTGCTATGCTGATGACACACAACTCTACCTATCCATGAAAAGTGTTGAAATTGTACATCTACCCAAGATAGAAACTTGCCTACAAGATTTAAAATCTTGGATGACTAACAACTTCCTGCTCCTCAACTCTGATAAAACTGAGGATATGCTTATAGGCCCCGATCAATTGAGAATGACACTATCTAGCCATCTACTCACAAACCCAATACTAGCATCAAAAACCTTGGTGTAACTATCAACCAAGACCTCCTACTTGACTCACACATAAAACAGATCTCAAAGACAACATTTTTTCATTTACGCAATATTGCCAAAATTAGAAAAGTCCTTTCCCTCCAAGATGCAGAAAAACTAATCCACGCATTTATTACATCCCGACTAGATTACTGCAATGCTCTCCTGTCCGAATGCAGCATCAACTCAATAAAGAGCCTCCAACTTATACAGAACGCTGCTGCCCGTACACTCACCAGAACTAAAAAATATGAGCACATCTCACCTGTACTTGCCTCTCTGCATTGGCTCCCTGTCAAAAGTAGAATTGATTTCAAAGTACTCCTGCTAACATACAAAGCCCTAAATGACCTGGCTCCAAACTACCTTAAGGAATTAGTTGTCCCCTACTGCCCTCCAAGACCGCTCCGTTCCCAGAGTGCAGGCCTTCTCGTAATTCCAAGAATATCAAAAACCACAATAGGAGGCAGAGCCTTTAGCTACCGAGCCCCCCTCCTCTGGAACAATCTCCCTGCCTCCATCCGAGATGCAGACACCCTATCTATATTCAAATCGAGACTAAAGACATTCCTCTTTAGTGCATCCTATAGCCATGAGTAATTGTGTCAACTAAGCCTAACCTTAACTAAAAATACGTAGCACATACACATGTAGGGTACACACCCGCTCTGCCCCTGACCATCTTGGGTGGGCCTAGGGGCTGAGCAGGGGGGAGAGACAACAAGGCCAATCCCGGCATGGAGGTTGCCCTGCCCATTCTGGTGGCGCGCCTCTCGTCTCTCACTCCTGTGATGCTTTTCCATAGGGCCACTTGGTGGATCCTCCACCAACTCTTCACTCGACTAGACTATCTTCGCTATGGGACGCTGCTGTAGTCTCTCCACCCGGTCTACCTGTAGAAACCCTCTGCAAATTGCACCCACCGCCACTGGACTGCCGTACACTTACTCTACCCCATACCCTATGCTAACATTTATATACAATATATATTATTGCCACCACCGGCATGTTTTTCTGTTCCTACCCCCCTTACCCCTGTAACAGTAACCCTATGAGATCAGTGTATACCCACTAAACTGGTCTTGTTTGTATCATGTATTTACCACCGGATGTCTGTATATATATTATGTACATCTACCAAAATGCAGGCTGTGCACAACACTTGTTGTTTCCCTTCCCCTTCTGCCACACAACCCTCCCCCCCCCCCCCCCCCCCTCCTATCTCCACCCGGGCCAACCTCAAGCAGATGGGTTCCCCCTTATGTGCCGTGGTTCTGCTTAAGATTCCTTCCTAACTAAGAGGGAGTTTTTTCTTGCCCCTGTGCTTGCACTAAGGGGGTTCAGGCTCTGGGCTCTGTAAAGCGCCTTGAGACAATTGTATTGTAATGGCGCTATATAAATAAAATTGAATTGAATTGAATAGTGTTGTTTAACAATTATGTGACCTGTTACTTCTCTCTTCAGGACTATTTAGTCCTCACTACAAAACTGCAGATATTGGAGTTCCCTTTAGACTCTACATAGTATGTTATCATAAGTTACCAATTTACTCAACTGGAAATGTTTGCCTCCACCCTTTCAGCATGTTGAATTCTAAGGACACCTTCAGAAAGGCATCGCTTATTTATCATTTCAGAGTAATATTTTGTCTTTTGTCACAATGTTTTGCAGACTTGCTGAATGCACACTCACAGATGAGTCCTGTGGAATTGTGGCTACTGTTCTACAGTCACCAAACTCCCTGACAGAGCTGGACCTGAGCAACAATGACCTGGGAGATTCTGGAGTACAGCTTCTTTCTAACGGATTGTCTAGTCCCCACTGCAAACTGCAGACATTAAGGTTGGTGTTATACATGTCTGTATTGTCATGAATATCCTGATTAGTTATGTTTGCCCTGAACTATGATTTATATTGTTATATAAATGTAGCGATAACCAGACTTCAGTAACAGTGTCCCTTTTCTCTTTTTCCTTCACATAAGATTCTAACTCAATTTCCACCTGTTAATTCCGTGTCTCTCATCCCTCTTAGAGCTTCCACTGTTTTTTCCACATCCCTCCAACTCCTGAAATGGAGGATGATAGATATATCTGAATTGAAATATTTTAAGAAATTACATTTAAAAAACATTCAAAATATAGGAAATAAACTATGTTTTAAGCACTGCAGTTAGGCTTACAAGAACCATGACAACTTAAAAGTGGATTTACTGTTCATGTCACATTGTCTTGTACAAGTACCAGTGAACACTCTACCCTGCCAACATCACTGTACTGAGGTGTGAACTTCTATTTTCTGTAGGCTGGTAAAATCTGTGCCACATAAATAACAAATCTTTTACTAATGATTAAATGTAAAACCTCCCACACAAATGCTCCTTACCGTCCTCTACCAATCCATTCTTTGTTTGCCATCAAAATATGCTCCAGACATTAAGGTTGGTGTTATACATGGCTTTACTGTCATGAATTTCCTGACTGGTTTTGTAGCCTTACCTTTTATTCACACTGTTATGTTACCGTAGTGATAACCTGTATCTCTTTTTGTCTGTTTTCCTTTACATAAGATTTTTACTCATTTTCCACATAAAACAAATCAATGCATGTACAATGGTAAAGGTAAAAAAGTCTTATGCTTAGCCCGGTAGTGGCTATTGTAACTGGCGGTGTTGATAGATAGCAGAACTCAATCCACGACCCAGAGAAAGCTGTACGGTGCAATCAATAACTTTTACTGGCAGATATCAGTACACGGGTAGACAGTCAAAATGCAGGCAAACAAATCCAACAAGGAGAGGAAAGTGACAGGGTTTGGTGTAGGTGAGGTTGGGGTTCGGTTCACAGGCAGGCAGTTTGAAGATCACGCAGATAAATCCAGTAGGGAGAGGGCAAAAGCAGGGTTCATTAAACAGGCAGAGGTTGGCAACACTAGAACATCAATACAGGAGAAATCACTGGGAGGCTAAAAACACAGAGGAGACGAACTGGCAACGAGACACATGAACACACAGACTAAATACACTAGGTGATTAGGAACAGGTGCAAACAATCAAGGCGGGCAGATAATCACCAACGCGGGGCACACACAAGGGCAGGGAGTGAGGTGATTGAAACGAGAGGAGAGATGAGTAAACAAACAAAACACAGAACTGCAGAATATACGTATGATCAATTAAGGAAAACATAACTTATGAGACAGGACGGGACTTAACAGCTATGCTATGGTAGCTGTAAGGAGGATCAGAGAGAAAATAATTGGATTAGCGGTAGTAGGTATTAGCCCATTCATTATATCAAAGTTGCCAGAGAGAAATTGGTTTTCCGATGTTTTGCCAAACTGAAGAGTGTCTGTGGATGGAGGGGGTTGTCGCTCTGATATCGTCGTTGCTGTGTAGTGTAGATCGGAGGAACTAGTCGCTCCTTTTTTTTGCTCAATTTGCAGAGTTCGCAGGACGTCTTCGTAATTACTTGCTTTGCTTGCTCCCGCTAGCAGGCTGTTCTAGCTTCTTGTGCTACACTCGTTCAATCTCAGTTAGCGGAGGGTTCATGGCTTAAGCATTTGCTGCAGTAAAATAAATAGTTTGTTGCCTCTACAAGAGAGAGGTTGGGGGTGGAAGAGTTGGACCAGGTGACATCAGGTTACAGTTACAGTGAGGAAGAGAGGCGTTTACCATTTAGGCAAGTCCCTGATTTGAATTCCAGGTGTACCAACAGAGGTGCTTCTCCTCAAATGGAGAGAAGTGGGTAGAAGGGCTGCCCCTACATAGACCAGCAGAGAGAAGTGGGTAGAGGCGCTGCCCCTTACATAGACCAGCAGAGAGACGCAAATTGAATTTCAGATGTGGTGATGAAGGGCCCTCACACCTGCAGTCTGTAACCCGTGACATTCTGTCATCAAACAGTACACTCACATCTGATGCATTTGAGACATTGGAAGCACTATTTTCCTGTTTCCAAATGGTGGGGCACAGACACACTGTTGACATACAGATGGCATTATGCTCAATGAGTAAAACATTCTGTGTAATTTGAGGTTCATCATTTGATGCATCATACATAACTATCACACCTGTGTTGTGCTTCGCGTACTACATTAATTACATCATTTCACATGATTTTAGATTGTCAATTATGCTTAAATTACACAGGCTAAATGCCGTATGTGTTTGATCAATCATAGGTTTACATCTTTGGTTACTTTAGATGTGTGTGGTAAAGGTCATGAGTTTTTAAACATTAGAGGTATCAGTTTTTTGTGTATGGAAGGCAGTGGTATAAGCAGAAAACAGCTGGGGGGGGGGGGGGCACTGTGGCGCAAGCCGA
Source organism: Clupea harengus (assembly GCF_900700415.2). Classification (NCBI taxonomy): domain Eukaryota; kingdom Metazoa; phylum Chordata; class Actinopteri; order Clupeiformes; family Clupeidae; genus Clupea; species Clupea harengus. Next base: position 196,430 of record NW_024879564.1, read on the forward strand.
TAAGCCCCCCATTTACCGGCTTCATTGCCCGCGGGGACACAGGTTCAAATCTGACCTGCTGTCGTTCTCCCGGTCCTCTCCCCGCGTTTTCTCCGCCTCGCTTCCTGTCCACAACCCTTGACTGTCCTGTCCAAGTAAAGGCATAGAAAAAAGAAAAAAGAAAACAGCTGTGGGACTGAAACAGATCAATTTAACAACTGAGCTACACTTGTACAACTCAGATTGGTTAATTCCAGTCTATTCAGATACCTCTACAATTGATGGGATAATATGCTAGATTGAATACAGTAATAGGCAATGAAAATGCATAAGAGGTCATGTGTCAATGTTTTCACAAATCAGTACAGTCTGTAACAGATGAATGCATAACATCTGATGTTGACAAATCAGATGGGTTACTTTAAATCAATTCTAATAGGCTAGACAGTTTATTGGTTACATAGAGCAATTTAGGTGATCCCTAGCGATCCCTATTAATAAAAGGTGATTCGTGAATGTCAGGGATGGGCAGCATTTCTATTTGATTTAACCAAACAATTTGAATCAGTAAACACGGAATGAGTAATCGTGTTAAATAATTAATTATCTCAATATTGACCAAAATATGGTGATTATGATTTTTTTACCATAATCGAGCAGCCCTACTATATTGTCCAGCATGGAGGGAAGGAGAGAGTAGAGGCGTTACCCCTAGGATAGGATGATAGATGTGAGAGATTCTGGAGTTCAGCTTCTCTCTAAGAGACTGTCTAGTCTCCACTGCAAACTGCAGAGAGTGAGGATGGTGTTGGACATTTCTTTATAGTCAAACATTTCCTGATTAGTTATAAGAACCATGAAATCATAATAGTAGAATCCCAGCTGTTCATCACATTTTTCTAGATGGAGACACCCTCTAAGCGTGTTGCTCAGAGAATGGCCTACTTGACAGTAAGAAGGTGCTGGCATTTATACCAGTCAGTCAGATGGGAGAACACAGGGGAGTGGTGACACTACCTTTTGGAAGGAGTTCAAATGCATACAGGAGAACCTTGATCGTATATTTAAAAAGCTATGTATACAACTGTTGATGTATTTCACTTGTTGAATGAGGTTCATTGTTTTAAATAATTTCCTTTGAAGCTCCTTGAGGGCCCTGTTGAGAATCACTATTTTAAAGGCACCAGAGCATTTCCTTTGAAAACATCAGTCCTAGTTAAAAGTACTTATGTAGTTCATTCATATTTTAATCATGTGTTTTATTGTATCTATTTTTCAGTAATGACTGCCTTTAAAGGCACTGTACAATAAGTTACTTAGGTACTGAATAGATATTATGCTGATAGGGAGCTTTTTCAGTTTAAGTTTGAGAATGAAGTATTGTGTATTATTTCACTGGATATCTCCACCTGTCTCCATTTTACACCTGTCCCTGACTAGTTTTTAGATTATCATTATTAACAGTTTTTGAAATGTCTTTTTTAAATGTCTATGCTCAAACAAATGGAGCTGACAGAGTTACATGAGGTGTTAAATGATATGGAGGCAGAAAGTAATTTTTTTCATGGGTGGTGACTTTAACTGTACTGTGGATGACAAGTTGGATAGGAATCACCTAGAGCCTCATGTTCCATCCCAGAAAGCAGTAATTCAACTGATCAATGCTCATCATTTGTGTGACACATGGAGAACCTTGCATCAAGGTGTCAGGCAGTATACATGGTCTCACAGCAGAGGAAATTATATTTCCCCTTGCAAGATTAGACATAATTTATACCCTGAAAAATTGTCGCAACACTTTAAGAGCATGTCAGATTCTGCCAACTGTTTTTTCTGATCACTGTGCGGTTGTTTAATGTGAGTGTTAAGGCTTTTAAGCCTAGAAGTGCTTACTAGTGTTTTAACACATCGCTCTCAGAGGATCAGCACTAGGACACCTTTACTTTCTTTTGGGATACTTTTAGGAAGCAAAATTACTCTTTTTCCTCTTTACGGGATGGTGGGATTATGGCAAGGTCCCAATTAGGATATTTTGTCAGCATTACACCTCTAATTGCCCAAGAAGGGTAACCTGCAGGAGGTAGGCAACTGGCGCCCTGTCTCCCTGCTATGCTCTGACATGAAGATACTATCCATGGCTATGGCTATGAGGTTAAAAGAAGTAATTAGTCAAGTAGTGCATTCAGATCACTCTTATTGTATACCAGACTGATCAATTTTTGATAACAGAGCTGTAGTCAGAGACCTAATGACTGCGTCAAGAAATATAGGCATTAATGTGGGGCTGATCTCTAGATCAATAAAAAGCTTTTGACTGTGTTGAACATGATTATTTGTGGGCCACTTTTGATGCTTTTGGGTTTAGCCCTGTTTTCACAGCTATGGTCAGGGCTATTTACTGTAACAGTGAAAGTTTGTTAAAAATAAATGGAGGCCTGAGCGCCCCTTTCAAGATTAAAAGAGGGGTCAGGCAGGGGTGTCCAGGGGTGGGAAAAAAGGTGCACTGGTTTGTCAGGTGGGTTGGTTTGGAAAAAGGAAGGCTTTAAATATCTTGGTGTTTATTAGGGTGACGATGTTTTTGTTTAAAAGAACTGGGAAAAGGTTAAGTGTCGTTTGTGGAAAATGGAAGTGGCTGCTCCCTCAACTATGCTATAGGGGGCGCACACTTATAATCAATAACCTTGTGGCATCAGCCTTAGAGTCAGAGTATTCAGAAGGAAGTGGTGAGTTTCTTTTGGGATAAACTACACTGGGTCCCTCAAGCCGTCCTTTTCCTATCAAAAGATTATGGAGGACAAGGACTTATAAATCTTGCTTGCAGGAGGGACACCTTTGGGTTGCAGTTCATCCAGTGACCTGCTTCAAGTACTCTGGTCTGGAGACCACTGGCTCTTGGCATTCTGCATGAAGTCAGTAACCTGGGTAACATTGCTCTTTTTCAAATGGAAACAAAGCAAATTGCGCTTGATGGACTGACTCCTTTTTACAAGAGCCTTTTTAGGGCTTGGTGGCTTTTCAGTCATGAGTGGGCAGGAGGACTATCTTCTGTGCACTGGTTACTTGAGGAGCCTATTGTTATGGGGTCACGATTTGATGTGTCATGTAACGTTCCTGGTCTTATAACTCTGCTCTGTAAAAAAGGAGTCTTGCAATTACGGCATGTTGTTAGTACAGCAGTTTGTAATTTACAGAATGTTCAGGCGACAGCCTCCTTCTTAGGAATAAGGTCTCAGAGATATGCAAAACTTTTTTGGCATAAGCTAAGTAGGGTGTTAAGTTACCAGGAGAAAAGCCTCCTGGAAGAATATACTAAAGGTAACATTCTCTGTAATTTTAGTGATCGTCTTCCAAATATGAGACTTTAACCAGCACTGTTAGAATGTGGTCACACTAGCCCTCTGCTGGTGCTTGGGAAATGTGATCGGATGTTTTTAGATTCGGTCACTGGGAAGGTTGTGTACAAGAATCTTGTGAAAGTGGCTAAAAGGGCTACTCTGAAAGGCTAAAATGGATACTGTGTGGAGAGACAAGTTAGGTATTGATGACAAAACCAAGCCTGTGTGGAGAGTTTTTTACAAGTCTCCTTTGACGAAAAGAACTGGTGATCTTCAGTGGAGGGTCTTGCACGGTGCCATTGCTGTGAATGCCATAGTGTCTGTGATGAGCCCAACAATAAGTGATACTTGTCCATTCTTTACAGAAAGAGAGATGATTTATCATTGCTTTATGGAGTGCAATAGGCTTTGTTCCTTGTTTGTTTAAGTCTTTTGCGCTTTTCTTTTGGAATTGTGTTTAAAAAGCAAGGTTTTATACTTGTTTTTTCCTACAATCAGAAACACAGAACAAAATGCGAGCTTATTAATTTCATTGTTGGTCAGGCCAAGCGTGGTAGCGTTTATATGAGCCGAAAAAATAAAGTTCAGCGGAACATGGGAGATAATGTTATAGCTGTTTTCTTAGTTAAGTCCAGAATTACTATTGATTTTCATTTTTATAAGCTAACAAGGGCAATTGAGTCTTTTACGGAAAGATGGTGTTTGGATAGTGCCCTGTGCTCTGTAAAAAATGATGAACTTTCTTTTGCTTCATGTTTGAATAACTGATGTACTTATGTTCTTAGATTGATCTGTTAGCGGTAGTCTCAGTTGTTGTACAATAAAGTATGTTTAAAATTACTCTCTCTCTCTCTCTCTCTCTTAGGCTCTCTGATTGTCTCATCTCAGAAAAGGGTTGTATTTGTCTGGCTTCAGTTCTGTCTTCAAACCCCTCCCACCTAAAAGAGCTGGATCTGAGCTACAATCATCCCGGAGAATCAGGACTGAAGCTGTTATCTGTTAGCCTGGAGGATCCTGTCTGTAAACTGGAGATGCTTAAGTAAGTGTAGAAAGAAATCCCAATAATGTACTTTTCTGCATTATTTGTGAGATCACATCAATTTCTTTATACAGTGTAGTGGTGTATTTTCAAATGTGTATATAAATAGCCACTTTCCCAACTTAGAAGTAGGTCACCTTCTTTGATCCAGCGTCCAATTTTACAAATATGAATTTAAATCTTCCCATTTGCAAAGTGGTCCATAGGAATGAGGTGAGGATTAGAGGTCAGGCAGGGAAGGTGGCAGGCAGGTAAGTGGTCTCCAAAGGAATCCAGAAGTTCAAAGCAATTATATGGCAGCAAAGTGATTAGTGAAAAGTTGAATGAAGAGGCAGTTGATAAAAGTAACAACTTGTCAAAATTAGGCAAGAAATAGGCAACATATGCGTAGAGAACTATATTCACTTTTTCATATTCCTGATTCCTTTTTTAATTTGTCTCTGTTTCTCTGGTGTCAAAGGTCAAGCTCCATCTTAACCTGACTGCCTTCCTTCACATAATCAAACTGAGAGAACCATTGCAAAACGCAATGGAGTGTTAAGACGTGCGTTGGCTGTGCTCCGATAACTTTCAGAATATTTTTACTAAAATACCCTATATCTCCATATACTATCTAATTTCGACTGCCTCGTATGATTTCAACATTCATAAAGGACAGAAATGACGGGCAGGTCGGCAAAAACCAACAAGACGTCAACTCAAACTTCTACACCCAGTATTAAAAGTTGTGCTAGCAACATGGCGGATAGCCCTTCACCACTCACTACTGAAAGGTTGGTTCAAGAACTCGACAAACTTAGAAAAACGATGACTGGCGAATTTACAACTCTACTAAATGGCTCCCTGGAACCTATCCGTTCATCAGTCCAATCGATTGAGGCGACATTATCCACCCAAGCACAATTAGTGAAATGGAAACTGGCCTAACTGATCATAGCGACAGGATAACCCAGATAGAATGTGATGTGAGTGGGCTACAATCCAACCTAGAGTCGGTGATTCAGGAGAACGTTGCGCTCAAGGCTAAATTGGAAGATTTGGAATCAAGATCAAAGCGTCAAAATCTCCGAGTGCTGGGGCTACCAGAAAATACTGAGGGGAAAGACCCTAGAGACTTCATGGCGAAAATGTTTCATACCCTGCTTGGTGGATCACTCTCTGAGCCTCCTGAGCTAGATCACGCCCATAGAAGTTTACAGCCCAAGTCACGAACAAGAGATCCACCGAAACCTTTTATTGTGAGATTCCACAGATACACGGTGAAGGAGATTGTGCTGAACTGGACGAAATCTCACAAGAACATTTCCTACAACGGTAATGGAATCCGTATATTCGAGGATTTTAGCGTGGCAGTGGCAAAGAAGCGCTCAGCATTCAACGACATCAAAAGCCTTCTCTACAAACGAGGAGTGCGATTTGGCATGCTGTATCCAGCTCGTCTCCGTGTCACCTATGAAAACAGAGAACATTTTTTCAACTCCCCTGCAGACGCTGAGGCATTCTATCAAGAACGCATCCGTACCCCGGAGAAATTAAGCCCTAAAGAGGAACGCTGAATCTTCATGTTGAATGGCCACATTGCTAACCTCAGGTGACTGCTAGCTCTGGCTGGCTAATCTGTATATATTAACATACTGAACTGATTTGATTGAGGTTCATGCATTTTCGTTTCAGTGGGGGAAAAATGGATAGGCTTGTTCTTCATTTAAGCCTGTTAATTTTGTCAGTATAATTTAACCATCACGTTTTGAGTGAATGAATGTTAAGTGGCCGCTGCCACCTCGAGGTGCTCTATCTTGTTGTACAGTTAGTGGCTAGCATTAACTTACTAGCATTAACTTACATTTTCTCTAATGTAATTTTCTAGACTTTTGGACGTTTTGTTTCCACAAACTAGATATCATATAATTGTGAGGCTCCTGTTCAGAGTGCAATAGTACATAATCTCAGTTTATTGGGTGGCTTCACTGCCTAGGGTATGACATCAGTACAATATTAGGAGCAGATAACACTACATGAAAAATCAGTTGTATGTATGTGTACTATGGCTGCTCGCTGCCCTCTGCAGACGAGCATCAGACGTTCATGCTACGTTTCCAGTTGGAATGTTGGGATTTTGGGTGGGGTGGGTGGGTTGGTATGATGTCCTATGTCTTTTTTGATGTTGTTATTTTTATTTTCGTTTTGTTAATTGTTTTGGTGTTTTTTTTCTCTTTTTATTTATCTTGCTCCCTCCTCTTCCCCTCCCCACCACACCATGGTCCAATACCTATGGCAGGGCTGGGCACCTTTGTTATTGACAGATTCCTGGGGTATTACAAATGACAAATGCTAATATGACACGAGGCGGTTTAAATGGGCACCATCTTAAAGTAGTTACCTGGAACGTGCAAATTAAACGCTCCAAAGTTTTCTCACATTTAAAGAGTCTTTCAGCTGATGTCGTCTTTCTACAGGAGACACATCTACGCATAGATGATCATATGAGACTTCGTAAGCCTTGGGTTGGACACATTTTTCATTCCAATTTGAATAGCAAATCCAGAGGCACTGCCATCTTAATACATAAGCGAATCAAGTTCACCCCAGAAACCATCAGTGAGCTGTCTCAATGATTACCGCCCTGTCGCACTCACCTCTGTTGTGATGAAATGTTTTGAGAGGTTAGTCAAAGACCACATTACATCCTGCCTGTCACCTGCATTAGACCCACTCCAGTTTGCATATAGGCCGAACAGGTCTACAGATGATGCTGTAGCTTTGGCCTTTTGCTCTCTCTCACCTGGATCAGAACAACACGTTTGTGCGGATGCTCTTCATCGACTTCAGCTCCGTCTTCAACACCATAGTACCATCCAGGCTCATCATGAAACTACAGGACCTGAACATCAGTCCCTCCATGTGCAGCTGGATATTGAACTTCCTGACAGACAGGCCACAGGCAGTACGGCTAGGTAACATCACCTCAACCAGTCTAACAATCAGCACTGGTGCCCCACAGGGTTGTGTGTTAAGCCCACTGTTGTACTCCCTGTTCACCTATGATTGTGCAACCACTAACAGCTCCAACACCATCATTAAGTTTGCTGATGACATCACCATTGTCGGCTGCATCAAGAATGATGATGAGTCTGCCTACAGAGCAGAGGTGGCAACAATGACATCCTGGTGTCAGGATAACAGCCTGCTGCTTAATGTAGCAAAAACCAAGGAGTTAATAGTGGACTACATGCGGCTGCAGGGAGAACATGCACCCATTCACATCGGGGGCACAGCTGTGGAGAGAGTCAAAAGTTTCAGATTTCTTGGTATCAATATCAGCGAGGATCTGAGCTGGACACACCATATTGGTGTGGTTACAAGGACAGCGAAACAGAGGCTCTTTTTTCTGCGGCGACTGCGGAAATTTGGCATGGACTGCACTGTACTGACCAATTTTTACCGCTGCACCATTGAGAGCATACTGACTGGTGGAATTACAACATGGTTAGGCAACAGCACTGCCCAGGACAGGAAGACACTACAAAGAGATGCAAATCGGCACAGCGTATTACAAGGACTGCATTGCCATCCATTCAGGACCTTTACAGCCAGCACTGCAGGAGGAAGGCCAAGCAGATCATTTCTGACCCTAGTCATCCCTGCCATGGTCTTTTCTCCCTCCTGCCTTCTGGAAGGCGATACAAGAGCATAAGGTCCCGTACCAGCAGATACAGGGATAGTTTTTACCCACATGCCATCAGGATGCTGAACTGTCCTTGAAATATCTTTTTGCACTACAATTTTTTTTCTCTTTTTCCTACCCTTTTTCTCCATTCTCCAGTATTTAATTTATTTATTCTCTAAGTTGAACGGACATTGAGCACAACAAATTTCATTACTGATAATTGCTGTTTATGAGTATATGATAATAAACTTGAACTTGAGAACTTGAACTTGAACATGTGTACTGTGATTCTGGTGGTCGCTATGTCATAGTTTTAGGAAAGCTTTTCCAAACACCTGTTGTTTTAGCAAACATATATGCTCCCAACTGGGACAGCCCAGACTTTATATCCACAATGTTCTCTAATCTTCCAAATTTAGATACCATATCATTTAATTTTGGGAGGAGACTTCAACTGTGTTACAAATCCTGCACTGGATCGCTCTCATTCTAAATCAGTCAGACCTACTGCAATGTCTAAAACATTATCAGCTTATATGGATCAAATTGGCTGTGTCGATCCCTGGCGTTTCTTTCACCCTAATACTAAAGATTTCTCCTATTACTCCACTGTTCATCAGGTATATTCCCGCATTGATTACTTTTTTATTGACAAGGCCCTTCTTTCTTTTGTTAACTCTGCACAATACTCCGCCATCGTCATTTCTGACCATGCACCTCACATATTAGACCTCTGTCTCCCCTCTAGTTCGCACAGACATCAAGGAGGATGGAGACTTAACTCAGGCTTATTAGCCAACACAAACTTTTGTGACTTTGTGTCGACAAATATAGATGTTTTCTTAGAAACAAACAGGTCTGATCAGGTATCTCCATCACTCTTATGGGAAACGCTAAAAGCATTTATTCGTGGGGGTATCATATCTTTCAGTGCACATTTAACTAAAAACAGGAGATTAAAACAGCAGGAACTTTTGGAAGCAATACTAGATACAGACAGACAGCAGGCCTCAACAATTAACCTAGATTTAACAACCAAACGTCTACAATTACAAACTGAATTTGATTTACTATCAATATGGAAAGCAGATGTACAAGGGCGACTTACTATGAGCATGGGGATAAGGCCGGCCGCCTTCTAGCTTCACAACTTAGGCATCAATCAGGGTTTTTCCTGGGTCAAAATGGGTCTTCGGTGCTCAAAAAAAAAATTGCGCGCTATGCGCGCACAGTCTGTGTTACCATGTCACCTTATTAGCTTACATGTTACCATTTCTCTTCGTAATTCTAAATGTATGAAGAGCTCAGTGGGTGCAGACCAGTTAGACCCACGTCTCTTGAAGCTTGCTGCCCCCATTATAGCCAGACCCCTGACCCACATTTTTAATCTATCACTTTTTTCTGGCTACATTCCTAGCATCTGGAAATCTGCATTAGTGGTGCCCCTTCATAAAGGGGGAGACCCAAATGATATGAACAATTATAGGCCGATCTCCAAGCTCCCATGCCTAGCCAAAATGTTGGAATCCTTTGTAAATGAGCAAATTAGCTCTTTTCTATCTTTAAACTCAATTTTATGCCCCTTTCAATCAGGTTTCAGAGCTGGCCACAGTACCATTACTGCAACAACCCTTGTGGTAAATGACATAGCCTCTGCTGTAGACAAGAAACAATGTTGTGCCGCTTTATTTATTGACCTGTCGAAAGCTTTTGATACAGTAAACCATGAGATACTTTTTGGCAAACTGAACTCCCTGGGATTTGATAATGTCTCCCTCAGATGGTTCAAAAACTACTTCACGGGTAGAACACAATGTATAGATGTTGCAGGCCTTACATCTGAGGCCCTAGTAATTAATTCTGGTGTCCCTCAGGGCTCTATTTTAGGCCCGGTATTGTTCTCACTTTACATTAATAATATCTGTGACCATCTAGAACATTGCAAAGTCCATTTTTATGCCGATGATACAATTTTGTATGCCTCAGCGCCCTCTATAGATCAAGCAGTTTCAAACCTTCAACATGCTTTTGATTGTGTACAGGATTCCCTAAAGTCCCTCAAATTGATGCTGAATGAGTCTAAGACTAAATTCATGATTTTCTCCAATGATAGAAATAATGTCCCCTCCACCCATAGGATATGCACCCGTTCTGGGACTAATATTGAGCAAGTTCCTTGCTATAAATACCTAGGTATCTGGCTAGATGATAGGCTGTCATTTAAATCACATGTTCTTGACCTAGCTAAGAAGGTTAAAATTAAACTGGGTGCTCTTTATAGAATAAGATCTTGTTTTACTTTTGAAAACCGAATGGAAATAGTGCAATCAACAATTTTGTCAGTTCTTGACTATGGTGACATTGTTTACATGTATGCTGCACCCTCTACCTTAAAACTCCTGGACTCTGTTTACCATAGTGCTATTCGCTTTGTTACAGGAGACGCTTTCAGGACCCACCACTGTAACTTATACAAGAATGTTGGTTGGTCCCCTCTAGCAGACAGGAGGGAAAAACACTGTCTTTTATTTGTTTATAAAGCCTTAGTGGGAAAACTGCCTAATTATCTCATGTCACTTTTAAAATTAAAATCCATCTGTCATAATACACGGTCACAGAGCCTCATCTCCCTTGAAATCCCCCTTACAAAAACTAATATAGGTAAAATAGCTTTTAAGTTCTTTGCTTCCCATAAATGGAACACTATTCAAGTGGAGTTGAAATTAACCAAGTATTTGTCTGTCAACCAATTTAAGAGCCTTTTAGATAATAAGGATGTGCCTCAATGTTGTTGTTTTGAATGATTCTCTGATTTAATTTTTTTACTTCATGTTATTTTATTTATTTATTTTTTATGCTTAATTTCTGAGTTGTTTGGTGTGTGTTTTTTTTTTAAAATGTATTTTGTCTGTTTCGTTTTGTTGTGGTTTGTTTATGTATTGTTCTTCTGTACTATGTGGCCTCAATCAGGGCATTGCTGCAAAAGAGCCCTGTGCTCAGTCAATTTCTCCCTGAATAAACAATGATGATGATGATGATGATGATTTCATAAATAATGGAGGATATGCTTCAGGAAATCATTTTGCTTACACTTTAGATTAAAATAGATAGGCTAATAGATTGACAGTAGTCCAAGCCCCATGGTGCTATCATGTATGGTTCAAAGATTATCAAGGTTTACCTCTACATATGCAAACTACTGAAATGTATATCAATAAAATCTAGAACTAACCAGTGGTCAGAAATGTAACACACAAATTATGAAATTCAAGTTTATCTATTATTACTATTCATTTTTATCATACAAACCTACATACCATTCTTTTTGTTTTTATTATTAAAACTGTCCACAAATATGTTTAATAGTGTGTTCAACTTCTATTGGCCCACCAATGGAGGCTGCGTTGGAAATCAAACTTTTGTCAGCATTTTGAGTGGACATTTAATTTGCATTTGTACAGGTGTATTCGTGCATGTCGGGCTGGCCCTTGCAGCGGAACGACAGTTTACAACCGCACCGGTTTATGTATCAATGATAATATTAATATTATTATATTCGAGATGCAAAGCAAATCTATCCGCTCTCCTCCGAACGAGCTGAGCTTTCATTGATAAACCAATGCGGTTGTCTGCCTCTCCCGAGGCCCCGCGGTCTACTGGTACTCATTCAAACGGGTAGACAAATCAAATAATAGCCTACACCTGTGTATGTCCTCAACATAGCAGATAATTTAATACATTGAAAGCCATGAATACTGAAGATAGAATGTTATGCTCAAAATCAGCGCCGACTGATGAAGTCAGGATGCATACGCAAGTTGACTGATTGGCAGCTGGCCGCTCTGTCCATTCGCGCATCTCACAGTTGCGTATTGTTCAGACAAGAAGACACGCTTATCAACTCGATTACTATTGATCAAAACATAACGAGGTTTCGGCTGTAGCCTATACTTGAAACATACTATTGAGACCATATTCGCTTACATGCATTGCACGCGTGATGAATTGCCAATCATTGAACAGAGGCTGCTCCTAGCTTGCCAGTTTAGAGAAGACGTTGGTTTGAATTTGAGCAAGCAGCTAGCTAGCAGTTGCTGACATTATCTAGCTAGCTAGCAGTTGCCTACAATATCTTAAAAAAAAAATTGATAGTAGGCTTAGTGTTTTATTTAAGCAGTGTGTTTGTGTACCTATGTATCCTATGTGTGATGGTTAGAATATTAATGCCATATACAATAACTCACTTATGAGAGCTATCCAAAGACTGGTGGCTGCCTTAATGTACTGTATTTAGCAGTCAACCTCTCTTACTCTGTACGTTTAGATGCTTTACAGGTAGCTGTAAGCCATTAGATGCATGAGAAATAATTCATATCTATAAATAACAGCTCACCTTTATCTTTTTAACCAGATTTGTAAACAGGTCGCGATCAATATTTTGCAGTAGCTACAATAGGCTACCTTGGTTAAATATCGAATTACGGTAGATGCATGCTAGCATTGCGCTAAATAATTAAGACAGCTAACATTAATTAGTGGTGTTAACATAAAGTCAGTTATTGTATATGGCATTAATATTATTCTAAAACACCTTCACTAGTTGTTTTAACCAGATTTGTAAGCAGGTTGAAAACAACATTTTTGAAGTAAAGTCCCTTGGTTTAAAACAGCTAAAAGCTAGCTACATTAAGTTGCTTGCTCAAATCTCAAATCCAAACCAACGTCTTCTCTAAACTGGCAAGCTTGGAGCAGCCTGTGTTCAATGATTGGCTCAGGGGGTGGGAGGTGGGATGCGCCCTTGAAGTCGACGGTGAGGGCTCAAAACACTATTAAGCTGAATTGCGCCATGAATGACAGCTTTTTTTTATTATTTTTTATTATCGCGGACTTTTTTTTTTGCCTTAGGCGCTCGCGATTTGTTGTAGGCGCTCGGGAAAACGGCTTAGGCGCGCGCCCACATTTTCTGTATGCAGGAAAAAGCCTGTCAATGCGCCTCCCGCTTTATACCACAAATCTCTGATTCATCTCATACCCTGACTACCGACCCATCAAAAATAAACTCAGAGTTTGCTTCCTTTTACTCTACGCTCTACAAATCACAACCCCCTCTTGACACATCTGTTATGGATGCTTTTCTTAATAATCTAGACTTTCCAACTTTAAGGGAAGAACTTACAAAACGTTTAGATGAACCCCTACATTTGGGAGAAATTACTTCCTGTATTTCTCAAATCCAGAGTAACAAAAGCCCTGGCCAAGATGGTTATTCAGTGGAGTTTTACAAGAAGTCTATAATGATTCTCTAGAAAAGGGTGTTTTGCCCCAACACTCAACCAAGCTCTGATTTCTCTTATATTAAAGAAGTATAAGGACCCTAATTTATGTGGTAGCTACAGACCTATAAGCCAACTGAATAATGATGTAAAGTTGTTGGCAAAAGTGCTGTCACGCAGACTTGAGACTTGTCTTCCAAGCATAATTTCAGAAGACCAAACAGGTTTTATCCTTGGCCGTCAACTGTCATCTAGTGTGCGTAGACTTTTGAGTGTGGTTCTATGTCCCTCTGCTTCTCCAACCCCAGAGATGGTGATTTGTTTGGATGCAGAGAAGGCGTTTGACCGCGTCGAGTGGCAGTATCTGTTTACTGTACTACACAAATTTGGTTTTGGCTCCAAATTCATCTCCTGGATTCGCCTGTTATACTCTGCACCTGTAGCTAGTGTCAAAACTAATTCTGAAATTTCTCCTCCCTTCTCTCTCACACGTGGCACACGTCAGGGATGCCCCCTGTCACCTTCACTATTTGCACTGGCCATTGAACCCCTGTCCATAGCCCTTAAAAGCTCTTTGGTATTCTCAGGTATAGACAGAGGATGATCTATTGCTATATGTGCAAGATCCTGTGAACTGCGTTGATGAAATAGTGAATCTGCTGAAGTTGTTTGGTACTTTTTCAGGGTACAAACTGAATATTACTAAGAGTCTCTGTTTCCCAGTTAATCAACCAGCCAAATCCATTGCCTCAGGGGCTTTGCCTTTTCACTTTTCCCCCAACGGTTTTAAATATTTAGGTGTCAATATTTCCCACTCTCTCAAGTCCCTACATAAAGATAATTTCATAAAACTGACTGAAAATATCAAATCAGACCTTCAAAGATGGCACAAGTTACCCCTTTCACTTGTTGGCCGATTTGAAACTATCAAAATGAACGTGCTACCTCAAATCCTTTTTCTGTTTCAGACCCTCCCTCTTTTTCTTCCCAAATCATTTTTTAAGTCATTGGACACTGTTATATTGTCATTCATTTGGGCTGGCAAGATTCCAAGAATTCAGATTTTTTTTTTAGAAAGACCCAAATTAGCAGGGGGTTTTGCCTTACCCAATATGCTGTTGTATTACTGGGCCGCTAATATTCAAATGCTGAAAAAATGGTGCCATCGCCCAAATATTATCTGGTGTGTCTTGGAGGCTAACTCTTGCACTTCCACTTCACTCCCTGCATTACTCTTTGCACCCCTCCCTCTGCGACCCTCCCAATACACCAATAATCCTGTTGTTCTCTCCTCACTAAAAATTTGGAAACAGTTCAGATACCATTATGGGTTAAAATCCCCCTCTGTCCTTACTCCCATATGCAACAATCACCTGTTTCTACCGTCAAGCATAGACAAAACCTTTGCACACTGGAAGAAGATGGGCCTTGTCTCTTTTAGTGACCTTTATGTAGGTGGGACCTTTGAAAACTTCACTGACCTAGCCACAAAATTTGGTATTTCTAATTTAGGTCTATTCAGATATTTTCAGTTGCGCAACTTCATCAAAACACAATTCACTTCATTCCCTGCTCTGCCTGAAAAAACTTTGTTAGAGGGTATCATGACCTCCCCAGTATCACAAAATAGTATCTCGTCAATCCATAACCTTCTTTCATCTCAAATTCTTCCTCTTTTAGGGCTGAAGAATATTTGGGAAAAGGAACTGTTCACTACCTGTCGGGGGGGGGGGGGGGGGGGGGGGTAGGTGAGGTGGAGTCGGGGGGGAATTGGGTGTAAAGGGAAAAAAAAAACTGTCAAACCTGGTTAACCATAGTCATTCCCTATACAGCTTGTATTATGCATTGAGGTTTGATCAATAAACATATTTAAAAAAAGAAAAAAAGGTCAAGCTCCATCTTAATCTGACTGCCTTCCTTCACATAATCAAACTGAGAGAACCATTGCAAAATACAATGGCATAAAATGCAACAAAATATTCGCCATTGTAATTACTGATTCATCAGATATAACATTTCTCTTACAGTAATACATATTGATCTTTCCTTTAATTATCATTTAGTTCAAGAAATCACATATGGATCCTGCATCTAGTAATTATAAACTATTAAAATGAAAAAAATTGCAGATCTTATCTGTTTTAAAATATTATGTGTGTGACCGTGTGTTTCTGTTTCAGAACAGACCATCCATCTGTAAACAGAGCACGACCACGTTTGCTGAGATGTAAGTCTTAATGGTTAATTCAGGAACTGTATTTGGGATAATTCACAGACATCTGTTCTGTGTGTTCAGTCTGTAGTCTGTCTTCACTGAGTGTTATGCCTGTTGTAGCTGTTACCAATGCACACACAATGATGCACACCAATGGATGTGTGGGTGTGTGTGAGTGTGTGTGTGTGTGTGTGTGTGTAGGTTAGTCAGCAATATTCTGATGAGGATGTTCTCTCCTCTCTCCTCTCCTCTTGTCTCCAGATGCCTGTGAGATCACACTGGACCCAAACACAGCACACAGACTGCTCTCTCTCTCTAAGAGGAGCAAAAAGGTGAGACGTGTGAGAGAGGTGCAGCCGTATCCTGACCACCCAGAGAGATTTGACAGGTGGTATCAGGTGTTGTGTAGAGAGGGTCTGTCTAGACGCTGCTACTGGGAGGCTGAGTGGAGTCGGGGTGGGGCTCGTATAGGAGTGGCGTGTAAAAGCATCCAGAGGAAAGGGAAGAATGATGACTGCCAGCTGGGTCATAATGACAAGTCCTGGAGTCTGGACTGCTCTCCTCATAAATACTCTGCCTGGCACAATAATGAACACACTGGCATACCTGCCCCCTCCTCCTGCTCCAGAAGAGTAGGATTGTACCTGGACTTGCCGGCTGGCACTCTGTCCTTCTACAGCGTCTCCTCTGACACACTCACCCACCTGCACACGTTCCACTCCACATTCACTGAGCCCCTCTATCCTGGGTTCATGGCTTATTCTGACTCCTCAGTGTCCCTGTGCCAGATCACATGACCTCCTTATGCTGCAGGAACACAGGATTCACCCACTCCTATCCATACACATGTGTGATGCTGTGATTGCTGTCACTGCATCTTCCCTGTGTTCTCAGGGAGTGCATGGTTGTGCCCTCACAAAATCAATGATCACATCCAGAATGTTTTCGATGAAGAATGTAACTCTTTGTTGAATTTGTTGTGAAGGCCTGACATTATTAGTAATACAACCCCAAATCAGAAAAAGTTGGGACGGTATTTTAAATTAAAATTTAAACTGAAAACAGTGATTTGTAAATTCTCTTTGACCTGTATTACATTGAAAATAATAGAACAGCACATTATGTGATGTTTTACCTCATGAATTGTATTGTTTTCTTTTTCAAAATAAACACTTAATTCAATTTTGATTCTTGCAACATATTTCAAAAGTTGGGACAGTAAAGCATTTACCACTTTGTAATTTTGCCATCACGGCTTTCACTGATGCTTGACCTCAGCGCACATGATGACGTCGCCTGTGCTAGTACATCCACAAAAAAAGTTATACCGCATGGTATTACAATGCCATTCCTTTTCACAACACTAAAGATGTTTAGGGACTGAAAACACCAAGTGATGAAGCGTTTCAGGTGTAACTTTGTCCCATTCTTCCTACAAACAAGTCTTAAGGTGTGCAATGGTACGGGGTCTTCGTTGTCGCATTTTGCGTCTCAAAATGCACCATACATTCTCTATTGGGGGCGTTAAGGACTGCAGGCAGGCCAGTCCAACACCGGCACACTCTTCTTCCTCAGCCATGCCTTTGAAATGTGTGCAGAATGTGGTTTTGCATTGTCTTGTTGAAATATGCATGGGTGTCCCTGGAAAGGATGTCGTCTTGAAGGCAGCATATGTTGCTCCAAAATCTCTATATACTTTTCGGCATTAATGGTACAATCACAGAACTGTAAGTTACCTTTGCCAAGGCCACTGACACAACCCCATACCATGACAGACCCTGGCTTTTGGACTTGTTGCTGGTAACAGTCTGGATGGTCCTTTTCTTCTTTGGTCCAGAGCACACAGCGTCCATTTCTTCCAAAAAAGACCTGAAATACTGATTCGTCTGACCACAATACACGTTTCCACTATGTGATGATCCATCCCAGATGCCTCTGAGCCCAGAGAAGTCGACAACGCTTCTGGACACGGTAAACATAAGGCTTCCTTTTGGCACAGTAAAGTTTTAACTGCCATTTTTAGAAGCAAATCTCGGCTAGACGCTAGAGTTTGTCAACAAAGAAAAATCAAGGTTCATTAAAACCACGCAGGAAAGAAAATAACATATACTGCATATTTATTAAAGTGCTTAGGTGTCGTGAGTAAGAGAGAGGATAGATAGGAAAATAAAGAGCCTGCAGGCCATAGAGTACATATCTCAGTCCGAACACAGAAGTAATGTAACCAAAAAAACACACAGTTTTGTGCCTTTAACTTTACCTAGAGGCTATCAGATAGGTTTGCGCAATCGGCAACATCTACCTCCATTCATTCTCTCTCCTTCGGTTACCGCGTCTCGATTTAAAAAGAAAACATGTGATTCCACACGGAGCACCGCCATAGGACAGACAGAGAAAAGGTGTGTGCATGAGTGAGTGAGAAGGTGAGTGACGGTAAGAAACCTCATATTCTCTTTCTCTTGGTCTGAAATCGGTGAATTACAGCCATATATCCAAATGACTGAGAAAATATCCCAGCAGTACCTGGCCATGCTTTCTATTCAATTTATATATTAAGGTAACACTACATCAGGTGACTCAGTAGATCTACCTTTATATAATCAATTAGCTTGCAATGAAAAACCATCACTATATTCATCAAGTCACAGAGTCATTGTATATGTGGCTGATGTCAAAATGTAACTACATATTGTAGTGCTTGACAAAGGTTTGCCAAAGTAATCCTGAGCCCATCTGGTTATATAGTGAAAGGAGTCCAGGTTTATTCTTTCAGTGGCGCGCACCAGAGGAGGACAGAGAGATAGATTTCACTGAGTGTGTGTTCCACCTAAATCTCTTTCACTGACTGTCTCTTGAAAATCACAGTCTTTTAAACTTCTGGGAAGGCAAAGGATGGGTGGATACCTAAATGCTAATTAGAATCTGTTTCTAGTCAAAGGGGGGGAAGCTGTGAAGGCTCTCTCACACCTCATGTAGGCCGGGAACAGAATACACATGAGAAACTTAGAATAATAATACTACAATGACCAGTAGGTCAGATATATTGAATTATTGCCTATGGGATGTATCTATTAAACTGATTATCAAATGTCGGTCCCTTTATTCCCCCTTTTCAAGACTTAAGGTCTTGAACATAAATCTTTGTTTGTAAGATCAGAGTAAACGCTTGCTTAAGTTTTAGGTGAACACAGTCAGTTTTTCTTCTCTCTCTCTCTCTTTCTCCCAAAGGTGCGCATTCTCTCGCGAGGTAAGGCGAAACCTTTTTCTCATCAGGGTGCCTCACACCTGTTTGCCAATTTTTGGTGGGCCCCCCTGATGTTTTTAAGGGGAAATTCCTTACGGACGTCATATCAAAATGACCGCCCTCTCCAGCCGCGAGAGCCGACAAATGTAAGCAGAGAAATAATTACATGTACAGTACAGGGTAGCCATTCGGAAACATGAAGTTAGCTATACATGAAGATGAACTCAAACAAAATGAAATAACTCGGATTACACAATCGTCTTATCAAGTTTTTCAGAAACGTATTCTAAACTCTCCTGCTGTGTTCGTGCAGGCTTTGTAGATTGATGCATGAGATGACAGATCATAGGCGAGCAATAACAGCAACAATACATGAGGGCAAAGACGGCCATTATTATGATGGCAACTGCTCCTAAAGACAGAAAAATGTAACGAGTCCAGCCTCCCAGAGAATTCATAAAGTTTTCCACACCCTGTTGAAATGAATTGGAAAGTAGTCCCTGATTTGCATGGATGTTTTTGTTGGCTTGTTTCACAATTTGGTCCAAATCGTCGACGGAACTGGTCGCATCAGATATATAAATACAGCATTCTTTGCCAATTATTTTACAAGTACCACCCTGTGAAGCGAACAGGAGATCTAAAGCCATACGATTTTGTAGTGCTAATTCGCGAGTGGCTGTTAATTCCGTTTGTATAGCCTGAATCGTTTTGAGGGTTTGATTAGATGTTTGTTCGAAAGCTTGCCTAATGGCTGCTGCGTCTTTTTGTAAATTTCTTATACCCAGGGGAGCGAGAATAACCCCAATCCACTGTTCTACCTCTCCGACCTCTCGCTTACGATGGTGGTGTGTGGACGTTTGAGATTGGAGAATATCGTGAATAGTGATTTTGTCTACTACACGTGAAGGAGGGATCAAATGAGCTAGATAACATATCCCTGAGGCATTAACTGGAATGACAGTGTACGCAGACTTGCCGCATGCAAAAGCAGACCACTTAGGTGCCACAAGGGGTGTGCTTGTTACTCTGACAGTTACCGTATGATTGCAATGTGAAGTCCCGAGCTTTGTTCCGGTTCCTAGAAAAGACAGGCAGACTAGCGAATTCACTGTGACTGCAGGCATGGGTACCACAACACGGGGGTCGTTCTCTCTCGGACACACAGTTTGGCTAGGATTAACGCATTTTCCCCCACACTTTTGGCTAATGAGCTGAACGTCACGTTCCCCTGTGGGTTTAATAGCTTCCTGTGTTTGCCAATCGCATTGCCAAGGTCCGGTTGGTGTGTTATAGATGAACACGCCAAAGTAATCTTTCCCTTTGTAGTCTAGGTGGTATCTATGTGTCCATTCAGTTAATCGAATCTTGTCTCGAGTCCACTGACATGGCAAGGTTTTGTTATGTCTGCAAAGCAATTCTAAAGCTTTACTAGCACTAACAGCTCGTACCATACTAGGTCTATCAGTTACTAAATCCAGACGAAGACTTTTGTTTGAACATATAGGGCTCCAAGAGAAATTTCCCACCGCTGCGATTGCACCCATATCTACTGTCTCAGTAAATTTTTTTCGAGCACAATTTTTAAAAGATAACCAATCGTCCATCCCATAAGGGGTAGCAAGCATTGGCCATCCACGTCCGTCTACAGGCATCAGATGACAAACATAGCAGTCTGATTTGTTCATTTTTAACGCTACATTTTTAGACATTACCAGAGCCAGGTTCTCACTATCCTGAGGGTTGATGGAAGGCAATATGGGTTGCTGGGAGGCTAGTTTAGTCACGACAGACAACATTATAACATGGATTAACAACATTTTGACGAATTTTCCTTTTCTGGATACCAAGTATAACATGAACATGTAACAGGAATGTGGAAATGTAGCTGGTACAGTCTTTTTAGCGTTGTTGTGATGCGGCCGTTCTCTGTAGGATCCTTCCCACAATGTTGAGTGTGTGTGCGTGTGTGTGTGTGTTTTCCTATGCTACAAAGGGACAGGGTCGACTTCCTGAACCTTGGAAATCTTGCGTTTTGGGGTTTATTATGCCCGTCGCAAGATTTGCTTCTGCTATAGTATTCCGTTTGATTGAAGTGTTAATATCCAGGCTCGTTGGGAGGGTGTGGCAATTATTCCAGAAATTGCAGAGGTCCCGTAGAGTTGAAAGGTGTCGATGGAGTTGATGGTGATTGAATTAGCGCTGTCTTGGTTTCAAACGGTCGTGCTCCACCCCCTTTCGACAACGTGGCGAGTTGTATCAGTTTTGTCTTTCGAAGTGTGAGGTCCGGAGGAAGAACCTCCAGGTGACCGTCAGCTGTTTTGATTCTGAAAGAGATCTTAACAAAACAATTAATCTTATGCAAAAGGTTTAATTTGTGATAAATGAGCCCAACGATGTCGACCATTTCCTAATGACAGGAAGCACGAAGTTTCTGTTAACATAATTAACACATAAGGTCCCTTCCATGCAGACTGCAGTGGCGCTTGGGTGCCAAATTTTTTTAGCATTACCTTTTGTCCTTCTTGATACACCCTGCGCCCTGTGGCAACTTCCGTGTGATCTTTTTTATCTTGTCTAATTCTTGCCAATAATTGTTTGTCACGTAATACTTTAGAAAGGGTCTGGCAGTAGGCCTCTAAGGCTACTCTGTGACTGTCCAGACCAACTTCATCAGTAAGTATAGGGTCATTTGGTAGAATCAGATTTCTCCCAAAAAGGAGTTCAGCTGGGCTAAGCCCTGTCGTTCTGTTGGGTGTGTTATGCTGCATTAGTAACACAACAGGCAAATGTGCTGTCCATTTCCCTCCGTGTTGTTCTAATCGGGCTTTTAGGCCTGATTTGAGAACTCTGTTATGACTTTCAACATACCCTGAGCTTTGAGGTCGGTAAGGAATATGTAGTTTTTGGTGTATTCCCATATTTTTCAAAATGGTTTTCAACACTTGTCCTGTAAAATGTGAGCCTTGGTCACTGTCTATCTGGAGAGGAAATCCCCATCGGGGCAAGATATGTGTGTATGAAGCCTTTGCCACAGCATCTGCAGTAGCTCTCCGGCATGGAAATCCTTCCACCCACCGACTAAATCTGTCAATACACACAAGCAAGTACTCATATCCCTCAGACTTGGGCAGTGGTCCCACAAAATCTATTTGTAAATGGGTAAATGGTCTAGTTGGTCTTTCATCATGTCCCATAATGATTTTGTTTTTGTGAGTATATGGTGCTGTCTTGGCACAGTGGATACAAGTTTTTACAACCTGTTCCATTTCAGTCACTAAGTCAAAAACATACCAGTGTACCTTCACCAAAGAACATGTGGTGGACACCCCTGTGTGGGCCAATTGGTGGTAGTCTCGTAGTAGTATTGGTACAAGTGGAGTTGGCATCACCACCTTTTCGTCCATTATCCATAAGCCTGTTTTTGAAAAAGCACATTCTGTAGTCATCAATTTATCAAAATAGTCATTAGTAGTGGGATACGCTTTTTGTAAATCTTGCAAACTGATAAGTTCTGTGCAAGAAAATGCAGCTATGTGTTGCGTTGACTTATCGCCCATGACACCTCTTGAGTGTCCTGTCTGTTCTGCTGCTTTTTTAGCAGCTTTGTCCGCAAGATCATTACCTTGAGCCAGGGCGTCCTTTTTTTGTTCACTGTGTCCTGTGATTTTAATGACAGAACACTTAGAAGGTGTTAAGTGGGTCAGTGTTTCAGAGAGTGTGATAATCTCAGCTTTGTGAGCAATGGGGGCTCCAGCCGCAGTTGTGAAGTTACGGCTTTTCCATACAGGACCCCAAGTGTGAGTGGAATGGTATGCGTAAGCGCTGTCTGTGAAGATATTGACAGGCACATTAGAATGTAAAGCGAGTTGCAAGGCATTTGTTACAGCAACGAGTTCTGCCACCTGGGCTCCCCCTTTGTAGAGCTTTCCTGCCCGCAAAACTTTTCCATCCCCCACAGCAGCCCATCCAGTCAATCTCTCACCATCTCTCATGAATGAACTGCCATCAACAAACACAGCTCGGCCGTCTGGAATGGGCTCCGTTCCCACAAAGATCTCTGCATTGTCTAGCATTTCGTGATCACAGTCATGTTGCTCACCATCAGTGGGGGTTTGGTGCATTTTTAAATAGCAGGGCATCGTCAGTGGTTATAGAGACGCGTGGGTCAAACAGACTTGTTTCCCATCTACCCCTTCGTTGTGGTGAAATGGTTTGAATGGTGCTTTCACCCAACAGTTTGACAAAACGGTGCTGCGTATGCAAGACCACTGTGCCAAAACCTGTGTATGGCTCAGATGCTTTAAGAGCCCAATCAAAACAATCAAGAGTTTGTATGCATGTAGGCTGCCCTTGGAGAGCAGGAGGTGTTTTGCAAGAGAAATACCCTATGGGTCTGTAAGGCTTTTGGTGTCGGGCTGACAGTTGGCATAAGATTGATGAGTATTGGGTATTAGATGGATATGCCCACAAGTGGAAAGGCTGGTCAGGGTCAGGGTGTGCTAACACAGGGGAGGAAGCCATAGCCTGTTTCAACAACATGAATGCTTCATCAGCTTCTGTTGACCACTCAATCTTAGCGCTACCTGGCAAGCCCCCCTTCATTAAATGTACAAGGGGGCGTGAGATGTCAGCAAAATCTGGAATGTGTACACGGATGTAGTTAAACATACCCATTACTTCTCGTACACCTGTAATTGTAGTGGGGCGGGAGAGAGCCAAGACTGCCTTGACTCTCTCGGGGATGATCCGTCTACCAGATCTCCCGACTCTCTGTCCCATATATGTGACTTCCGAAACAGCACACTGGGCCTTTTTGGCATTCAGCAGCAGACCATTTTCCTGCAAAGCTTCACATAACTGGGTTAGGACACACAGATGTTCCTCAGGAGAGTTACTAGCAAGGAGAATGTCGTCACAATACTGAAGGATAATGGATGAGGAGGAGAGACCAGACTGCACCGGCCTTAACACCTGAGCTAATGCTTGGTGGAAAATGGTGGGTGAATCAAGATATCCCTGTGGTAGTCTGGTAAATGTGTATTGCTGACCATCACAAGTAAATGCAAATCGGACTTGATCTCTCTGGTCAATAGGCACGGAGAAGAAACCATTACTGACATCCAAGGCAGAAAAGATAGTAAATGAGGGGTTAAGTTGTGATAACAAGGTAGTTGGATTAGCAACTATTGCATGTCTGGGAGTTGTAACCTTGTTCAAAGCCGTATAATCAATTGTTAGGCGCCATGAGCCGTCCGGCTTTGGCACAGGCCACATGGGTGAATTTGTAGGAGAGACACATTTCTTAATGACACCCTGTACTTCTAACTGATCAACAATTTCTTTTGCACCCTTTTCAGCCGTTCTTTTTAAAGGATACTGTCTGACTGGGTTATGCATGGGGCCAGAGACACGTACTGGCTCTATGGGTATGTGACCTACTGCCAGTTTATCAGTGGACCACAAGTTGGGAAAAAGAGACATGAGTAGCTTAAGTACTGTGTTGGTCTCTGTCAGAGCTGCTATCCCTTTGTGTGATCCTGACATAATGGGAATAGGAGTGGAAAACTGAGAACCCTCCATCACCTGGTTAGGGAGGAGGATTGAACATTCCAGCATACTCATTAAGTCCATTCCTAGTATACTACCTAAATTAGAAGGACCCACCCAAATTTGAATCCAGAAAACTTTAGTTAGAGGAGGAAAAGTCAATGGAATGGGCTCAGACAAATGAAAGGTGACACAACCACCTAAGCCTTCAAATGTGTTAGTCCTATTTGTGATTGGTAAAGCAAGGTCAGTTATTGAGACAGACGCGCCTGTGTCTAAAAGCATAATGCAATCCCGGCCTCCAAGAGTTGCGCAAACGAAAGGGCGAATGTCTGAATATGATTCAGCCAGGGAGGCCACCTGGCGCTATGGATCAGTGATGTTAGATTTGGCCAAAGTTCTGAGAAGTTTTAAAATCTCAGAGTTTGTGTCAGAGTCCGTGCCCCTCTGCTGAGAAGGCCCAAAGTTATCTGTGTTTCTCTGTCTATTTCTACAATTCTTGGCCCAATGGCCTGACTTCCCACATACGGAACAATTTGAATGTGTGGGTGTAATCGGCCTTCTTCCCTGATATGTATTGTGAGAGGATACATCCTGTACTGCAGCTATCTTGATCTTTTTGTCATTAAGTTGAGCTACACTAGCCTCAGCTCTCTGTCCCCAAATCAAGAATTCTCCCCAGTCTCGGATTACTGGCAGACCTAAAGTCCACATCTGCTGGTACCTTTCATTCATGTTTCTAGAAGCTGTATCAATTATAAAACTTGACCCGAGAGTGGGAGTGTCTGTACGACAGGCAGCCAGGGTCCTGTGTTTCTCTGTGAAACAGTTGATCCAGCAGTTAAAACTCTCTGTTGGTCCCTGGATACAGGTTGACAGAGAAGTAAATGACTGATATCCTCTACCTAGGATTGCCTGAGTTATATTTTCACACTGTACAAGATGCACTTCCCAGGCCACATCATTATCTGGCATAAGCCGAGGCCACTGTGCATCAGCTAAGCGTGAGGCATATCCCAAAGGGGCTTTGGCTTTAATGATAGTAGCTACCTCACTATATTCAAGAGAAAAGGTAATCACGGCGTCTTTCAACTTTACCCAAAAATCAACATTTGGATCTTGTGTTTTAAGTGGTGGCAGAGGCTGCAAAATATGGCTAAGCGCTCCAGGTGTAATTGGAGTAACCATTCCCAAGTCACCTCGTAGTCCAGGCCCTTTATAAGTAACATTAACACCCTCGACCCTATTATCCCGAACATCTGCTGGTGTCACAGGTCTAATGGGAGCCATCTGAGGTATCTGAGATAACACATTCTGTGAAACAAACGGAGCAGTGGAATATAAGTTTACCTGTGGCCTCAAATCCACAGGCGGGGGAGGGGCTGTAGGCACATTAGTCTCTGTTACAGCGGCAATTTGAAATTATCTCTCCTCTACCTGTGAAACGGCTTTACCCACACTGGCCACTAGTTCAGTTATTAGCTTGGCATAATCTGCAATGCCTTTAGGATCCTTTACATCAGTAGATGGGATTTTTCCCAGTACATTTTTAACAATTTCCTGAAGTTTGTCAGCATTCTGTTTCATACTTTCACGCAGTCTAGGAAGGGTCGCTGGCTGGCCGTCTGATTCCACCAAGAAACCCTGTGAACGCTGTGTCCATCTGCTCATGAGATAGCGCGAATATCACTGTCTTTTCTTTTCAGACTTAACTCTTCAAGCCCCACGGGGCCCCGTGGGGGACTTTTTGGTATTTTGATTAATATATTTAAAAATCTCTGCGAGTTTTTGTCTAAGACCCATTCACTGGCTTTCCTGACTCCCCAAATTAGCTGAAAACCATCTTTTATCATCTCAATTTTAACTTTCTCATGTTTTATATCATTTCCCACACTGGCCATTGCAATCTGAACACTCAAAGGGACCATAGGTCTTGAATCTTTGTTTTCCATCTCAAAAAGACTGAATCTGCACAATGTAATGTAAAATAATTTACAAATTAACTTAGAACAATTTCTAAATTCAAATATTAAAATGCTGTAGATCCCTTTCCAATCACCCGCTTATGACCACAACCTTTTTTTATCCTCTTGGGAAATGTATCTGAGCGGTAAGTAAAACAATAGAGTATGTCACAAGCACAGCTCAGAGTGCCTCGGACCAATACCCGAAAAATTAGATGTGTCAACTTCTAAGACAAGCACCGTGTGTCATCACAATAAAAATAAAAGTAAAATAACATAAGATTTCTGTTCTTAGACAGGACTCTACTTCCTATATTTCCCAAGATTTAGGTAAGTGTACTTACCAAAGCGTTGTGTCAGCCGGGGTACAGGGGATCTTTACAGCAGAACTGAAATCTCAGCAAAATTCCAAGAATTAATATCTCGGTGGGACCTCCAATTGAAAGGAATTATTTCTATATCCCAAATGTATCGGAGACTCAGTCAGATTGTGATGAAAAACCTAAGTCCAGGTTTATTCTTTCAGTGGCACGCACCAGAGGAGGACAGAGAGATAGATTTCACTGAGTGTGTGTTCCACCTAAATCTCTTTCACTGACTGTCTCTTGAAAATCACAGTCTTTTAAACTTCTGGGAAAGCAAAGGATGGGTGGATACCTAAATGCTAATTAGTATCTGTTTCTAGTCAAAGGGGGGGAAGCTGTGAAGGCTCTCTCACACCTCATGTAGGCCGGGAACAGAATACACATGAGAAACTTAGAATAATAATACTACAATGACCAGTAGGTCAGATATATTGAATTATTGCCTATGGGATATATCTATTAAACTGATTATCAAATGTCGGTCCCTTCATTAGCTTATACAGTGCCCTCCACAATTATTGGCACCCCTAGTGAATATGAGCAAAACAGGCTATAAAAAAATATGTCTTTGCTGTTTATCAATAATTGTGGCACACATGTTTTGGGGAAAAATATTTATTTAATGTCAACAGTTTTTTTCTTTCAATAATTTTACTTCAATGAAAAGGTAAGATTTTTGTGAATATTTTGAGTGAAAGACCTAGAGGATAAACAGCAAAGACATATTTTTTTATAGCCTGTTTTGCTCATATTGACTAGGGGTGCCAATAATTGTGGAGGGCACTGTAGATGAATGACAGTTCTTGATGCAGTGCCGTCTGAGGGATTGGAGATCACAGTTATTCAGCTTAGACTTGCGCCCTTGCCCTTTACGCACTGAAATTCCAGATGCCTTGAATCTTTTAAATATGTTATGCACCGTGGAGGGTGAAATAATCAAATCCCTTCCTATCTTTCTTTGAGAAACGTTGTTTTAAACATTTAAATAATTTCCTTACGCATTTGTTGGCAAACTGGCGATCCTTGGCCCATCTTTGCTCCTAAAGGACTAGGCCTTTCCTGGATTTCCGCAATGCACTTTTGTACCAAATCATGATTACAATGACCTGTTGACATCAATAGTTTCAAATCACATAATTATTTAATGATTTTACCTCATTACTACCCCTAAATTGCCCCCGTCCCAACTTTTTGGAATGTGTTAAAGACCTGAATGGCAGGAGTGGATGTATATTTACAAATCAAATAAAGTTGACCAGACAAAACATGAAATATCTTGTGTTCATACTGTCTGCAATGAAATAAAAGTCAAGCTGAATTTATAAATCACTGCTTTCTTTTTTATATGCGTTTTCCATACCCACCCAACTTTTTCTGATTTGGGGTTGTATAATAATTAACTTTGTTTGGCTTATATTTCCTCCTGACATGAGATCATCCCTGTGTTGTGGGTCTGTAATGGGATGGGCCAATTAGGGGTGGGTTCAGCTACCTGCTAAAAGAGTTAGCGTGGTAGTTATTGAGAGGCTTCTTTGGTGAGAAGGAGGCTTTGTCTGTGCTCTTCAGCATCCTCAGCCTGTTATATTTGTGCTGCCTGTATTTAGGGACATCTGTCCCAAGCTATTGTAGTGTCAGTGCATATTCAGCTGTTTTGTAAATATCCTTTTTTTCCAAGTTATATTATCGGTCTGTTTATTTCCTTTTTTCTCTTTGTTTTTGCACATGGATACTCTACATCCCCTGGTGGTGGGTTAATAAATTGCAAGCCACTGAATATTTGTCTATATGCTGCCTTCAGCACTTAACCCTTTGACAGTGTGTGTGTGTGTGTGTGTGTGTGTGTGTGTGTGTGTGGCATAGTTATTTTGTAATGTGCATATGTGGTTCCTGTCCTCTGTGTATATGTTGTTCTGCACATGCAGACTGGTGAAAATGAAGAGAAGTAAGACAGAACCTCACAGCAGTGAAGAGTGATGTTATGGACACACTGAAGAGTCGAGTAAATCACATCATGTTCTGCACACTGGACAATAAAAACATGCTCTTTTTTCCTGAAATAAAATGTCTAAATAAATAAAATACATTTTTTTGGAGAATATAACTTGGGAATGGCTTTATGGTGATGGATGTGTCTTCATTTTTGAGTTGATTGATTTTTTTCCCTCCAAAGCCATAACAAAACAAAGTGTATGAATATGTTTATTTTTTCACAAACATATACATTATTTGACATGCATTGACTGGTCATATTTCCACATGAGTGCATTGCAGTAACATAATAACTAAGATTACAATGCAACACTGTAGTGTGTGTGTGTGTGTGTGTGTGCATCATTTCTTCATGGCCAACAGCACCAACACCTCCCCTCTCTCTGCACCTGCAACATGTACATTAGCACTGTAGTGTGAGTTGTGTTGCATAACAGCATCTGCTACATGAACTCAGCTCACATACTCATCAACATGTACATTAGCACTGTAGTGTGAGTTGTGTTGGATAACAGCATCCGCTAAATGAACTCAGCTCACATACTCATCAACATGTACATTAGCACTGTAGTGTGAGTTGTGTTGGATAACAGCATCCGCTAAATGAACTCAGCTCACATACTAATCAACATGTACATTAGCACTGTAGTGTGAGTTGTGTTGGATAACAGCATCCGCTAAATTAACTCAGCTCACATACTCATTAACATGTACATTGGCACTGTAGTGTGAGTTGTGTTGGATAACAGCATCTGCTACATGAGTAGATGAACAGGGTATCACCAGCAGCAACTCTTCCTCTCTCTGTAGCACATATATTTCACTTCTTGCACTCTTCACTTCTTCTTTGCACTATTGTTATGTTACAATTCACAGCTCCTGTATATAGCCATTCCGCCTTGTATATACTTTCTTAGACTTCTTAGACCATTGCACTGTTTGTTTTGTACTGTGTTGTAATGTATATTCTGTGTAAGCCACTTTACCACGTCAAATTCCTTGTTTGTGCAAACTTACTTGGCCAATAAAACCTGATTCTGATTCTGATTCTCTGTCTGAGTGGGAGGGGTTAATAAGGGGGCATCTGTGTCCCTCCACTCCCACTCCCTCTGCAGCCACTGCTGTTGATCCTCCTGGGATGGGGGCATGTAGTGGCTATTGATAGTGGCATCAACACCTCTGTGTATCTACTGTACACCTGCCATGGCTTTGTCCTTGCAGGGATGGGGCAGTGGAAAAGGGCATCTACACCCCCCTGCCATGTCTTCTGAGGGGGCAGATCCTGATGACTCTTATTCTCTGAGAGAAAGGAACCACCTTTTCTTCATGGCTAACAGCACCAACACGGGACCAATACGGGAAGAGTTAGTTCATATTAGTGTCTGTGTGCCTCTGTCTGAGATGAAAGAGTTAGTTCATATGAGTGTCTGTGTGCCTCTGTCTGAGAGGGAAGAGTGAGTTCATATTAGTGTCTGTGTGCCTCTGTCTGAGAGGGAAGAGTGAGTTAATATTAGTGTCTGTGTGCCTCTGTCTGAGAGGGAAGAGTGAGTTCATATGAGTGTCTGTGTGCCTCTGTCTGCAGCTGCTGCTGTTGATCCTCACAGGATGTGGGGCAGGGGTAGCATCTACTGCCAGTGGTCAGTCTTGATCCCTGCAGAGAGGGATGTGTAGTGGGTGTAGCACCTGCATTTCCCTGCCATGTCTCGATCCGTGTGGGGGCAGAGGATGGGGAACAGTGGGGTGAGGGTGGTAGCGTCTACATCCCCCTGCCATGTGATCTGAGGGGGGGTAGATAGGGGGCACTCTAGAGTCACTCAGACAGAGAGAGGATGGGTTTGTGTGTGTGCTGCTGACACCCCTAAAGTAAGGGGACTGCAAACACATGGCGGCCCAGACTACAGAACACAGCAGACACAGACGTATCCCAGTCCAATCTCACCCTGAAGTCTGAGAGAAAAGATATCAGCTTCCCTTAAGGAGAGGCAGGTGAAGAGTTAATGAGGCATCTGTACAAGGATGGCCATTTTGGGAAAAGACAGACCTAAGACAGAGAGAGGATGTGTGTGTGCTGCTGACACCCCTAAAGTAAGGAGACTGCAAACACTTTTCATCTCATCTTACTTGATTCTATGGAGAAAGATTTTAAAAAGAAAGAGATTAACGCTGATGAAAAAGTGATAAACATTCATGACAAGATCAGCTATTTTTGCCCATGGTACTATTACACTCCTGTGACTGAACAGTAATTAATATTAATGATTTAATGTCGGCCCGCATTTAATGTATTTCCTCAATATAGATTTCAACATGTATGCTTTGAAATAGTAACTACTGTGAATTTTCCATCAAGACTAAACATCCTCCTACCGAAAATAATAACATTAAAAAGTTATGGTTCCCAGGCCAATCTCACCCTGAATAAAGAGAAATAAGAAATACGTTCAGGAGAGGCAGCCCCTACCAACAGGTGAAGAGAGGCAGCCCCTACCAACAGGTGAAGAGAGACTCTCTATGAGGCTTTATCTGTCAGAGGATGGCTAGTCTTCCAAAGAGAGGTCTAATTGGCTGTTAAAAGGCCGTTGAAATGCGCATTGATTTTCCCCCCACTAACATTAATGAATAAAGAAAAACAAATACAGAAACATGAACATACATGCATGAAACAAAATGGGAGAAAGAAGTGGAGGCGGAGTGAGGCGGTGAGGTGGTGTTTACTTCCTGATACAGGACTTGACCACGAACTTACAGTTGTGTCTGTGTCATCAAGTCAATTTTATGTTACACACATATTACAGACCTTTACTCACAATAAAAGAGAGAAACCATTTCAAAATACTATCCTGTGTTCATTATTTGAGAGTGGCATTTCACTGACTAAACTCAATGGAGGACATTCAGTTTAATAGTTTGTCATATCTTTGTGGCGGCATGTCATTGATCTGATTTACCATGAACGTACTGTATGTTCTCATGGAAGCAAAACATGTGTGGGCTTCCTCTGTTCATCCACTTGGCCATGTATTCTCTTTAACAATCCAGTCAGACTTTAAACAGAATATCAATGTACTGTTAAGACTTTTAATAGGTCAATGTGCACTTAGTTATGAAACCACATGAGGTCATGTTCCTCTGAAGCATCCCATCAGTTATCTCCAGCATCACTCTATCGGTCCAGCTCTGCAGGCACCAAGACCACCTGGGTTAAGGGTTTATTATGACTTCTCAGTGTCCCTGTGCCAGATCACATGACAGTGCTGTTTTTCTGGGCATCATATGTACCCCCACATCAAAGGCGTTCTACCAGCTACACCCAACCATCGCCATCCAATTAGCACTCTGTCCTTCTACAGCGTCTCCTCTGACAAACTCACCCACCTGCACACGTTCCACTCCACATTCACTGAGCCCCTCTATCCTGGGATTAGGGTTTATTATGACTTCTCAGCGTCCTTGTGCCAGGTCACATGACCTCTGCATGCTGCAGGAACGCAGCATTCTGCAGACAGCGCTGTTTGTATAGCCATCATATATTGCTTCTTATTAAAGGCATTTCAGTGCGTATGCAACGTTGATACATGTGACCCTTGATGTTTGTTCTCTTGATGTGTTTGATGAGACACTTTCGGTATGGACCTTAAAGTGGGCAAAAGAGGAATCCAAATGTTTGAAAGTAATGGAGGGAGATCATGATAATGATTAAAAGAAGAATAATCATTCATTCAATTTATTTAATTCGAGGGAAGATCCTTTCAGTGTGCATGTGTGTGTGTATGTGTACGTGCGTGCGTGCGTGCGTGCGTGCGTGTGTGCGTGGGAATGAATGAATGAGTGTCAGTGGGATGATTCAAGGCAGAGACCCAGATGGAGACTTCAAACATGTTTTCCTACACAGAAGTCCAAAGTACGAGTCCAAAGGGAGAATCCAAAAAGCCACTAACAAGTCAGAACAGGTTAGATCAGTCAAACAGGTAAACTATCCACACAGACATGAATCCAAACAGGTAAACTATCCACACAGACATGAATCCAAACAGGTAAACTATCCACACAGACATGAATCCGAAAGACAAACAGGTAAACTATCCACACAGACATGAATCCAAACAGGTAAACTATCCACACAGACATGAATCCAAAAGACAAACAGGTAAACTATCCACACAGACATGAATCCAAAAGACAAACAGATAAACTATCCACAGAGACATGAATCCAAACAGGTAAACTATCCACACAGACATGAATCTAAACAGGTAAACTATCCACACAGACATGAATCTAAACAGGTAAACTATCCACACAGACATGAATCCAAAAGACAAACAGGTAAACTATCCACACAGACATGAATCCAAACAGGTAAACTATCCACACAGACATGAATCCAAAAGACAAACAGGTAAACTATCCACACAGACATGAATCCAAAAGACAAACAGATAAACTATCCACACAGACATGAATCCAAACAGGTAAACTATCCACACAGACATGAATCTAAACAGGTAAACTATCCACACAGACATGAATCTAAACAGGTAAACTATCCACACAGACATGAATCCAAAAGACAAACAGGTAAACTATCCACACAGACATGAATCCAAACAGGTAAACTATCCACACAGACATGAATCCAAACAGGTAAACTATCCTCACAGACATGAATCCAAACAGGTAAACTATCCACACAGACATGAATCCAAACAGGTAAACTATTCACACAGACATGAATCCAAAAGACAGACAGGTAAACTATCCACACAGACATGAATCCAAAAGACAAACAGGTAAACTATCCACACAGACATGAATCCAAAAGACAAACAGGTAAACTATCCACACAGACATGAATCCAAAAGACAAACAGGTAAACTATCCACACAGACATGAATCCAAACAGGTAAACTATCCACACAGACATGAATCCAAAAGACAAACAGGTAAACTATCCACACAGACATGAATCCAAACAGGTAAACTATCCACACAGACATGAATCCAAACAGGTAAACTATCCACACAGACATGAATCCAAACAGGTAAACTATCCACACAGACATGAATCCAAAAGACAAACAGGTAAACTATCCACACAGACATGAATCCAAACAGGTAAACTATCCACACAGACATGAATCCAAAAGATTAACAGGCAATGTGAGAAGGATCTTAGATCACGAATGGCAAATGCAGTAATACGGCTCTGTGGAGTAAACTAGACAACAGTACCTCACAGTGAGACAGATGAGGTCAGTGAGGTCTTTCAAAAGCCCACAGCTAATTGGGGAACAGTCTACAAGTGATGATATTCAGTCTTTAAAATGCCCACAGCTAATTGGGGAACAGTCTACAAGTGATGATATTCAGTCTTTAAAAAGCCCACAGCTAATTGGTGTTGATGTCCAGG
Organism: Clupea harengus; assembly: GCF_900700415.2. Classification (NCBI taxonomy): domain Eukaryota; kingdom Metazoa; phylum Chordata; class Actinopteri; order Clupeiformes; family Clupeidae; genus Clupea; species Clupea harengus. The sequence goes on from NW_024879564.1 coordinate 230,460, forward strand.
TGAGGCCGAGCAGGACTGGAGTGGGCGTGGCTGAGAGGGCTGGTATGATGAGGTGATACAGTGAGAGAGACGGAGGGATGAATGTGAGGTGGGGAAATACAGCACTCTAGAAAATACTCTACTGTCACAGAGTGGGATTGAACTATTTGGGCCCATTCTTAAATGTTATTCAGCAGAAATAAAACAATCGAATGTGTAAGTGCGGTCTGGGTTTGTGTGTGTGTGTCTCTGTGTGTGTGTCTGTGTGTGTGTGTGTGTGTGTGTTACTCAGCAGCAGCTGTCACTCCCCATATTCTGATGATGTTGTTCTCTCCTTTCCTCTTGTCTGCAGATGCCTTGGAGCTTACATTGGACCCAAACACAGCACACACACACATCTCTCTTTCTCTCTCTCTGAGGGGAAGAGAATGGTGACATGTGTGAATAAGGAGTAGCCATATCCTGACCACCCAAAGAGATTTGACTACTGCTCTCAGGTGTTGTGTAGAGAGGGTCTGTCTTTAAAGAAAATAAACAATGACATGAGAGTCAAAACAAAAGTGATAGGCAAACTTAATGATTATAAATAATCAAACACAAATCGCTGTATCAGTACTGCTCTGCCGGATATCTCACACTGCTGAGATCTGCTGAGGCCTGACACCACACAGGAGTATCTGCTCACCACACTGGCCTCCCTTAGAATGACAACCACACCTCTTTTACAGGGGTGGAAAAAAAAAAACACTACACTGACCTAACACAGGATAAGCTTACAGGAGTTAATCTGATGACACTTGAGGGGAGAGACAGATTCCAGATCAGCCTGTAGGAGTTAATCTGATGACACTAGAGGTGAGGGACTGACTCCAGATCAGCCTGTAGAAGTTAATCTGATGACACTAGAGGTGAGAGACTGACTCCAGATCAGCCTTGGTGACATTCACCCTCTGATGGCCTTTTCAGTCAGTGATCAATGGTGCCTGTGTGGATTGCTGGGTTTGGTGTTACTGTGAGTGTGAACAAGTATTAAATGAACACCCTGAACAATATCTGGTGGAATTCCCCGCCCCTTTTGGACCACACCACCAGCAAAGGTGTGGTTAGTACGGTAAGTCATTACCTGTTTTTTATCTCTGGAAAATCTGTGTCTTTTTACAAGTGTTTTTTCCTTCTGTGAGGCGCATTGTGTAACCTCCTGGTATGCTCCTGGTAATCAATGCGCCGTACAAATAATGTTTGATTTTGATTTGATAGGAAACAGAGGGGAAAAACTAAAGTTTGCTACAAAATCATTACAAATGAAAAACTAGAAACTGCCAAATAAATTCTCCTCACTGAATGAAATTTAAATTATGCATAAACAATAGACATGAATTTGTACATATTGGGCTCAACCATTGTGCAGCCTGAGCAACGTTGGGCGCTCTTGAACGTACCATACCAGCATAGTAGACCCGTGGTAAAAGGGTGTGCTTCCCTAACTCACCGCCAGAGGTGTAAAAAGTATTGAAATGTTGTACTCATGTAAAAGTACAATTACTTTGATGAAATTTTACTTAAGTACAAGTAAAATTACCCATCTAAAAATCTACTCAAGTAAAAGTAAAAAGTAGTTCATTTAAAATGTACTTTAAGTAAAAGTTACTTAGTTACTTTCAACAACTTGATCGGGGCCGCTCCTATATAGTGCAAAAAAGGACAAGGGGTCATAAATCCAATACAAAAACTAGTTATTTTTAATTAAAGGAAATCTTTAGAAATATAAACATGTCAAACATTAAACATTAAACTGTCAACACAACATTTAAGAACTTTTGGGAGGACATGTCAAGACATGAACCACATGACAGCTAAAATAAAAAAGTAAAAATGCCGCTGCCCCACTATATTTAAACTTTGGTTACTTTACTTGTGTCCACCTTTAGAGCATTAGTCTACAAACTTCTTGTTGAGTTTGAGCAGCAGCTGATTGTCAAGGTGTGTAGAGTTCATCCGGGCTCGCTTTGCAGTAAACAGCAATCCAGCACAGCCAAAGATTCACTCGCCGAAGCAGGTAGGCCAGTATTGAGTTTCAGGGACAGTTTTTTTGATATTCTGAAAGGTGTTCAGCAGATCCATATTGACTGAGACACAGGCTAGGTTCCCTTCTAACTCCTCTGTACCTTCTGGACTTCATTGAGGAAAATAAATCATCTTCATCTGATGAATGTTATCCAACTTGCTTCAGCCTCTACCATCCGGTCAAGATGTTGTCTGACATAGACTAGACCTGTAGAATGACAAACAACATTTCTGACAATTAAGTATTGAGCTGCCATCAAGAGTGCATCTTAACACAGAAATAGCTATAAATAGCTACTTGAGATGACAGACCTACAGTATATATACAGAATGATAACATTATTTTCTATTTCTAAATGCATCACAATTCACAATCCTCAATTCTTGCTAACCGAGAGCCCTGAGCATGAACATGAAATACGTGCACGTTGCAAAGCCACCACATCGTGATAAATTCGAGATAACGACATACACATTGACATTGACCAACTGTCTGACAACGATGGTGTGCGCATTCACATCGTTCCTGTTTCAGGGCATGGGAGGCAGCCAAATGTGTGTGTATTTCATTGCTGATGACTGATCTGCAGTTTTTAACACAATATGAGAGACTGAACATAATAATGCTATGACCTGAAACGAATGGAAGACAGGAATGGAATTATTATTAGTCCATTGGATGACGGCTGTCGACGTTAGCATACTCAGGGCGGTTGCAAGTGCTAGCCAAAATTAGGCTATAGTGCCATGAAACGCATATTTTGCTTAATGGAGCAAAGCTAGCTAAACGACAAAAACGCTGTCTGAACTACTAATAGAAAGGGACAAATACTGTACTTACCAACACATGCTTGTGTAGATTTGAAGATGAATTTTTATAAGCAGAAAGTTCTGACTGGCGGATTAGGCACAGTTTACACAGCATTATATAGCTGTTGCCTCTTTTACTGCATGCTGAGATGTGGCCACGGGTTTTCTTCATCTTCTTTAATTTCAACTGGCGGAAAGTTTAGGTGCTTCAGCTTGTTGGTAGTCCGCACTATCATCTTCCTCCATCTCTATCTCTCGTGACTCGGCACCGGCGCCTTGCATCGACTCCATCATCCACTCTATGCAGCATCCAATAGGCCTACTGCAGTGAGAATTATCGTGCGCGATTCGCGCCTTGAACTATATATATATATTTTTTACTCAGTAACGGATGTAATTTCCAATGTAGCGAAGTACAATACTTCAGTCAAAATCTACTTAAGTAAAAGTAAAATTACTGATTTCAAAAACTACTTAAAAATTACAAAGTACACAAAAAAACTACTCAATTACAGTAACATGAGTAAATGTAATTCGTTACTTTACACCTCTGGTTTTGTATTTAATAGTTATTGGCATTACAACAAATGGTTAATTGTTAATCTGTAGTATTTTCTCTTCTAGAGTTTCTAACTTCCAGTAGTTAAAAGGGGGTCCAAGATGGAGGCAGAATTGCATGATGGTATAAACACGCACAATGTTACTGCTTGTGTAAGGCTACTAATTGTAAAAGTTTTACCGTGAGTGGCACGGTGGCTCAGGTGCTTGCACTGCCACCTCACAGCAAGAAGGTCATGGGTTCTATCTCCGCATGGGGCGCTGTTGGTTCTGGGGGGCAGGTCCTCCCCAGACCTTCAGTGCTCAGGCAGGCTATCTCCCGGGCCTTTCTGTGTGGAGTTTCCATGTTCTCCCCGTGTTCACAAGGGGTTTTCTCCACTAAGAACCCCAACAGAAAAACATGCAAAAAGAACAGAACACTCCTGTCCATCCCTGACCGAGACGGACGGTTCACTTGGTCCCCGGGCGCTGAGAAGCTGCCCATTGCTCCTGGGGGATCCTGGAGGAGGGACGATCTGGGATGGGTTAAAGGCAGAAGGGGATTTCATGGCGACCTCAGGCCTGTGTGTGTGTGTGTGTTTTTCCTGTGTCACCTCCACATATAACACGTGTGTGTTGCAGTGAGTCGTTTGTGCAATAAAAACTGACAGCAGTCAGCCTTGTTTGTTGTTTGTTTGTGAAGCCTGAATGTGTTTACTGCCTGCTGGCAGAATAGTGTGGATATATCTGTACGTGATTCCTTTGAGAACAGCGATTAGTCCTTGGTGAATGAATGAGTAAACTCTCAAAGAGACATAATATTACTGATTACCATTTGGTAACTACAAGCCACGAGCGTATCTGTAGTGCTTAATAAAAAAACTAAATGGAGTCATATTGGAGTCATATTGGTCAAGAGAGAGCTTAGCTTCTCACCAGGGCACCGGATAAGACAGATCACGCAGCCTTCAGCCAAGCAGTGGCTTCCCTACATAACACATTCAAGATAACTGACGAACATATTCAAAACCCAACATGTGTGCTCAAGAAGACTTCATATCTCCACTGTTTAAGTAAGAAGTTGTATCACACCATAGCTGTACTTGAATAACTATCTGTTTAACGGAAAACGTTCTAGTCAACAAATTGCCCCTCCCCTTGACTGGAAATGTGTTGGTGTTTCCTCTCACACTGAAATTTTCTGTGAGGGTTTGATACACGTCCTGAACCTCGGAGTCTACAACACTGGAAACTATAGTAAGATAAGAAACATTTTAATCTATGTCAGACACTTAATATACTTATAAATATGTACTTGGACATATACAAGACAGGCATATACAAGAGGCTGTGGTATTACTTTACAAGATATCTTAAAACGTAGGCAAACCTGTTGAAGTAAGGGAATCATTTTGCACTGTTCCTCAAAAGTGCTATTGTTGCAATTTAAACCAAAACATGTGTTCCATGCTCCACTCCCCTGACTGATTGTATGACAAATAAATGTATGATGTTCATGTTGTGAAGCAAGAAAGAATGGTGTCTACAAATCTTACCTGTTAATATATACATTTATCTTATTTGAAAATGTAGTTGCAAGGGGTTAAATACTATAAGAATTGTATGCAATACATGCAATACATGCATACAATGACATGCAGGGTAATTTTACTCCATATAATGAAAGGCAACAGGCAAACTGTCTGCGCCTCAACAGAGAGGATTTCCTGTGAAAGGGGTCTGTGGTTAGGTTACCATGACTACGGGCTCTATGTGTGAACTGCTATACCTTCTGAGGTTGCACAATAACATGCAAAAGCCAACTGCTGTGTTTTCTTGCTGGGCTATGCTAGTCAAATAATCAACCTCAGCATTGCATAGACTATTAACCATGTCACACATGTAGACTATTTACTTGTTACACATGCTAGCAGAACTCACTTGTTTTCAGTGACGTGGTTATTTTTTTAAGAATGAGCTTGTTTATTGATATAAAGTTTAAAGGTGGGCTATGTAGTTGTTATAAGTTTAAAGGTGGGCTATGGAGTTGTTATACGTTTAATGGAGGGCTATGGAGTTGTTATAAGTTTAAAGGAGGGCTATGGAGTTGTTATATGTTTAAAGGAGGGCTATTGTCTAAGTTTGACTACTTGGCCCATTGCAGCCTTAGTGTTCGGCACGGTGTTGTAACCTGGCTGTCACCAATGACGGCAAGTTAGGGAGATTTGGATGCTGCTATGCAGGGTGCTTTATATGTGTGCGTTAACTACAGTTGTTGTCAAGAGAAGGGGGAGGCGCAAGGGCTCATGCAGTCTTGCTGATTTAGAACCCAAATGTATGTGGCAGGCATAGGTACACCACGCTTTTAATTGAAATTTGGTGCCATAATTAATACCTTAAAAAACTAAAATATAAAATGACATAAGGGAAGGTGCTTGAAGGCCACTTATGTGCACTGCTGACTTATTTCAGTCCAGGAAATTCAAATAACATCTCCACATCTTTTGCCAAGTTATCTGTATTGCTGTTGTTGATAGATTACTTTGACCAGTTGCCAATCATGCAGATGGGAACATCTGTTACATTTGACATTTGCACATCACAGCTCACACCCCTAACCTGAGGGGAACACCTATTTTGGAACCATGTTGTACATGGAAAATGATATATAGTGTGATTCACAGTCAGTGGTCCCTTTATCAGGTACCAGTTTCTAAAATGTTGTGTTATCATAAAGAGTGAAAAGCCTAATTAATAAAGATACTACTAATGAGCTGTGGATTGCTGGAATGAAATGGGTTTATAATTCAGTGTCAGCTATTCTAACACACTGAATGCAAACACAGGACGTGGTTTGTCTTAGGCCTTAGCCTTAGAACTTCAACGGCTTGTATTTCATCTGTTGTCTAAAACAACGGCGGGTAGTTCAGCTGTGTGTATTTCCCAGAAATGACTGTGGTGTGAGGTGTACGTGCTCAATGCAGCGTATCACAAAGGCATCCTGTTTCACTCTCTGTCTTCTTTGGCTTGTGTGTGGGCCTGTTCATATTTATTTTTATTTGGTTTTTACGCTTGTGTTCTATTTTAATTTGAACTGTGCCTTATAAACTCAACTAAACGTTTACAGACATAGTACAGTACAGACATATAGCCAGGTGCCTCTTTATCAGGTATGTGATGTGCTGTGAATTCCTATATGCTCCTATATATACAGTATATATATGCCCCTGGTTAGTTAACTTACAGTTTCTTCAGAGTCAGATCTTTCTGCTGCTCTCAGTTTCATGTTTTCTAAAATAAGCATTTGTGTGAAATGCGTTTGTGTGAACAGAACACACAACATGCACAATACAGCAGTAAGAAAGACACGTGTACAAATAAAGCACCTGCATGTGATGCATACAAATAATCATGCCTTCTATTCGGAAGATAGAGATTAGTTTAGATGAGATTCATCAGCAGTCTTTTCACAAGTGGAATTTGTGTTACATTTTCTAGAAAGTGGTTTTAAACCTTAAATGCAATATCAACCAAATCCATTTTAAAAAGTAAAGACATTGAGGTTAAAAATTACAGGTATGGTCAATTACATGATGCAAATATTCTTGTAGTTTCCCTGTTTTGATTTGATGTCAGGTTTCATATTTTGTTTTAGTGTGATGTGTTTACACAGGAGTTACAAGAGACAGGTGGAAATGTGACGGTGTTGCGGGCGGTTAACTCAGCTTGCAACATGCCTCCGTTCATTAACGCGTCCTACTGAAAGAAAAACAGTTATTTATGTTAACGTGCAGACGTAGCTATTCTCTAACATCGCTGTGTCACTCTGAACAAAGAAGCAACGCCTTCATGTTTAAACCGAAAGTAAAGCGTATGACCATTTTACAATCTGCGTAGCGGGGGAACTTAAATGCGGAAACGTTATCTCCCTGGTAAGCATTTGGACATTTGTTTTGTGTATTAGCCTACCTTAATTATGACATTGGTTAGCCTATGAACATAACCTATCGATACGGTAGCCAACTAATTCTTAGTTAGCGGTTTGGAAACAAATGACGACTTGATGCGAAATGTTGCCACTAAGTGCACATGTTTGCTACTCTGGTCATCTCAGGGCATTTATCTTCGGTCGCTAGAGTTTTTGCTCTGCATTATTCTTTTTTTGGTCTAGTACAGACCTGGGCAAAGTGCGGCCCAAGGGCAATTTGCGGCCCGTTGGCTGTCCCTGTGCGGCCCGCGGAGGTCAATTGTAAATTAGGAATACTTGTACTTATTATACGGCTCTTAAGAATGTTCCAAAAAATTCTGTTGATTTGAATGGGCCAACCCAACGTTCGCAGGTCTGTAAATTCACTGCTGCGAAAAATGTATGACTGGTGTCATTGGCAACGGGTTTTGTGCTTCTAATTCACATCTTTCATATCATTCCGCAACGCAAGTAGTCCGGTCATTTAACGTAACTGAAAGTCATTGAAACTTGAAGTCAGAAGGTGGGTTGCTTCGCATTTGCGTGAAGAACTAAACGGCAACAAAATCATTAAAAAGAGGTATTTTGGAGAAATGTCTTCTATTGTTTTGGCAAGTAACCGTATAATAAGCGGGATATTTTTTTATTTCCAAAATGATGCCATGCGCTTCTTGCCGAGGTTTGACGTTCTTTTTGTCTGTAATCAGCAATGGGTCTCGGTCATATTTTTTTTTTATTCAAAAATAAAACCAGAAGCTTAATACAACTAAATGAAATCCAGTGGCTGAGAATGACTTATCCGAGTGTTTGCATGTTGCCAATAGCTTGTTATTCGGCGCCTGCGCCTGTTGCATCTGAGAGTTGCCAGAGTACTCAGCCCCTCCCTCCCAGTAATACTGACTGTTCGCATTTGGGATGAAATGGTAAAAAGCAACGTACACGTGCTGCTCACTTTAAAAGTAGGATGTATGCATTTCTCTTTAATTAAGATCATGTTTCAGCCCTCATGCCTTCTTCAAGAATAGCTGAACATAGGTATATATACAGTAGGCCAAAACTTTAATAACACATATAATAGTGATTAGACAATCCAGCTACCCCATTCACGAATCAAAATTATTACCAAACCATGAGGAACTGTTTTCAATCAAACAAATCACTTCATCTAAATCTCCAAATAATAGAGGTAGGCTACATTACAGAATCCTCAGTACTAGGTTTGTTAATTTAGAGCTAAAGTTGAACTTTTTCTAATCTAATCAAATTGGAAATTCTCATGTGAGACACAATAGTACTTGTCACTTAGTAAAAAATGCCTATGCTCTGTGTTGCCCTGATATGTACTTCAGTTAGCATGCTAACCAGTTAGCCCCAGCCTATACTCTCTGATAATACCACTTCATACCTCAAGAGGCGCTAGGCAATCAATGTAGAGAAGACAGCATAGATACTGTCACTGGCATATGCCCACCCTGCCAGGAATGTCTTTTTTAAACATTGAAATGCCATTTCAGAGACTTAAATAATGACAGTTAAAGTGTTTCTTAAGTCGTGGAGTAATGAATTGTTACATTTTTTTTTAACTACAGAGCCTCAATCAGGGTGCTGGACTGATATTATGAATGGACCCAAGTAAGCATGGCTCTCCTGTTGTTAGTATCAACAAGTATCTTAGTAGCAAGCCCATCGGTTAACATTATGGTTAGACTATCAGCAGGATCACTCTGAGCTGTGGGCGACTTCACTGAGGCTGAGGAGGCTGGTTGGCTGGATTTGTTTATGGCTCGGCCCGAGTCACTATTTTTGTCTGGTGAGTCAGTTACTTATTCAGTCACTCCTGTTCTCTTTAAAAAGGGGCAGTAGCGTTAACTCACCTGTAGATGGCAGCATTGACAACATGTTGATCATTAGGAGGACTTTGGTGGCTCTGAAGAGGAAAACTACAAACAATAACATGTTTTACCTGCAGCCAGCACACAGATGTTTCTAATACTATATGCAATAACAAATTACATGCCACAGCTTCATTTTCAACCTTTTCAACTAAAAACATGACAATTAGTTTTGATATATGGTTGCCTCCACTGTAGTTATTTTCTTTGAGGAAAGAGGAAAACTAAGACCTCCCTTGCCCAGCACTCTGCATGACTATAATTAGCCAGTTTAGACCAGCTGGGGAAAACTCAAATGTCAATATTTGTTCAATTTGACAATTGCTGCTTACATTCTCACCTACGGAACACCCACTGCTGACTCATTATATTCCATGAAATTCAAGAACACATCTCCACATCTCTCTCTCAGCCATCTGTATTGCTCATAGTAGCTGACTGTGACCAGTCCCCAATCATGTAGATGGGAACATCTGTTACATTTGACATTTGCACATTACAGGACACACTGAGGGCACACCTAGTTTGGAATCTTTTGAAAAATAGAAAATAATAATAGCAGGTTTGGTTTAGATTCAGGTTAGGGAGTCTGCTGTTACTAAAAACGTAAAAATGTAGACTTCGTTGTAAGCTGGTTCAGGCTTCAGGCTTCAGGCTTCAGAGCACTGAGACAATTTTATTGTATGTTGAAGTGAATTTAATTGAATGTACCGATAATTAAGACACTTTTTCTAAACTCTTAACACATCTTCATCACACAATTAGCCAAATAGGTTGTTTTCTGCTCAAAACCACATTTTCTGAATTAAATACTACTGTTCATTTCAAAATGAAACAGAAAAACAACAACTTTCTGTACATACACTAAGTTTATCAAAACATGGCAAACTCAATATCAATATAAAATATTTATTTCAAAACACTAGCATGTTTTCCAGTTGATGGCCTTACAAATCCTGCATTACTTTTCATGTTTCAGTTCTACAGTTACCTGCATACAGTAGTCAATATTAAATTCATTGCTTTTTTTGAATTCAGTTTCTTCATATTGTAAACCACTCTGCATTTTTGGTTGAGTGTCGAATGTGTGCATTTTTGGGAACACACTATCTAAAAGTCGATGAGCCATCTTTACTTCATAGAATGTACAGTAGAAAGATCCAAATGACCGGGTGGATTCATGCATTTAGTTTCACTTTCGCTAATGTTGCGCAATATGGTGTATGTCATTTGGCCATGGCAGAGGTACCTCAGGACCACAAGTTGTTGTTGTGTTTGTATGCTGTATCTGCACTTCATGTTTTGAACTCCAGTGCCACCATAAGTTCTCAATGTTTCAATGATCGGTTCAATCCAAAATGCTTATCCGCTGTTTCAATATAGCTTTTCAGCTGCTGCTGTTGCCGAAGTAGAGGCAAGGTTTTGAACATTAGGTTTTTATTTCTGGCATGCTGTTTGTAAGCATTTGTAAATACGACCATAAGATCCATAATTTTGGTATTGTGTAAGCTTGTACATCAAGAAAGCATTTTCTTTTTTATTCTTATTTAAGCATTTCAGAAATGTATTAATTGACTGAATATTGTATGAAAACAGCATGAATTGTATTAATGGTATGGTCCACAACAGACGGATGATGCTAATCATGTTTTTAAGATGAGACTACAGATTGTACAGAAGGATGTTAGCAATTGTAAAAAATATGGAGTTCACAAAGCAGTTTACCTCTGTGTTGCTCTGCCCAAGCTGAGCTATGCCATATCAGGTCATCATAGTCTGTCATGAAAGGCTTGTTATATGCCAGCGCCACTTCATGTGTCTAAAGTATGAGTTTTAGTATTTTACACAGAGGCTATAATGTTTTTTCTAGTGCTGTCAGTTTAACGCGTTATTAACGGCGTTAACGCAAACCCATTTTAACGCCGTTCATTTTTTTATCGCGAGATTAACGCGATTTTTTTTTTTTTTTTTTTTTTAGATTAACATTCTTTTTGGCCTTGCAGACTGTGTAGTAGGCTAAGGTTACTGTTTGAGTGAATGGTGAGCGCGATACGGCGAAATGGATGATAAAAAGCTTCTGAATGGAAAGTTTACTTTTAAAAGTTGTGTTGTGCAAAAGAAGCGAGCTTCACTGTTGTCTGAAAATGTCAACAGGCAGCTGGTTGAAAGCAAAGAAGTAGTAGGCTTACCTTTTATTGGTAACCTAACTGTTACAGTTCACTGTTTCTGAAATAAGAGGCCTGACTGCTATGTTCCCAGCAAACTTGGAAAAAAGAAAATATTAAGCCATGGTTTAATTGCACTATAGGCTGAGTCCTTGTTTACCTGAAATGTGCACTTTATAATTTTATTTTGTACCGCCCTGTTTGGCAATGTTGGTTTTCAATAAAAAAAAAACATTTGCATAAAGCAAGCCAATCCACTTTTCAATGTTGATAAGGGCATTAAAATAAAAATAAAATGATGGAAAAAATAAATAAACGAAGGGACATTTAGAATAGATAAAAATTTGCGATTAATCGCGATTAAATATTTTAATCGTTTGACAGCACTAGTTTTTTCTAATCTGCTGTACAGGCCTAGCAAGTCACAAATTCTGAAATGAATCAAGACGGAGGCTGCAGGTCACAGTAAGACACTCAGACCAGAGTCTGCACTACACAGCTGTGTGACCATGAAGAATGACCAGGACATGGATGATCCTGGAAACATGAGCTGCACATCAACACAGACCAATGCAGGGTGAGTACAGAAAGCATGAATTCACCTCAAGCACAAACTTGCTCAGACAC
>NW_024879564.1:247500-265000 GCF_900700415.2 Clupea harengus
TTTTGAATGTCCCTTATTTTGAATACAATTTATCAATACAACATAGTTTAAAAACTTTATTTATTTAATTTTAATAAACTTAAAACTTAGAAATAATATATAATTAATTGCATCGTTAAAAAAGTTTAAATCAAAATGGATCTAAATCAAATGTTTTTTAAAAGCATTACTAACATTTGACAGATCAATTATGACTGATACCACAATAATTCAATTAAATTAAATTTATATAACAAAACAAAATAAGTGTATCTAGGCACTTGACAGAGCCCTAGGCCTGAACCATCTTATAGCACAATGGCAGGGTAAGAAGGGGCAGAACTGGAGGGAGAAGAAGGGGATGGGAGACAGTCAGACACATGAGAGATAAATTCATACTCGTATCAGGATGTAATATCAAGTATTATTATATGGCAACGACAGTACGAGCATTCTGATTGGCTAATGGGTAGTCATGCCAGCCGCACATTGACCTCCTCACCGGTCTGCCGGTCTGATAAATATTCGTATTGCCCTCCTCTGACGTCATCTTAAAAATTAGCGATATTGATAGACATCAAGAAAAAAAAAAAAAGACATCAAAAGCCATGAGGGAATTCAGAAGCAGCGAAAATGTGTTATTGAAAGTGATAATGAAGACTAGACTACTATAGTTTGAATCACTTGTGTTGTTACTTTACTGTAAATAGGGGTTATGCGCAACATTCTTCCTCTAGACTCTTCTTCTTAAAAAGCCATTTTAGCCGAACCTCTATTTATCATTGTAACTTGAAGTTAGCAAGTAATTGGTTGCTAGGCAACGCCTGAAACAAACTGCGTCGTGAGAAGACTTGAGAGCTGAACAAAACGACATGTTTTCTATTCACAATTACCATTTCTTTTCATTTACAAAATGAAAGGAGCTAAAAATGCCATATAATAAACAACTTACTAACCTCGACCGTTCGGTTAGTAAGTAGTTATTGTAGAACAGCTTAGTGGGTATACAGTGTGCTCATAGGTTACTATTACAAGTAGAGTAATAGAACAGAAAACTATGTTGATGGTGGCAATTATGTACATTGCAGGTAAAGCTAGCACAGACTTTGGTGTAGATTAAGTGCATGACAGTGTGGTGGAGGTGGGTACATGTAGGCCAGGGGTTTCTACAAGTAGATCGGGTAGAGAGACTACAGCAGCATTCCACAACAAGTCTAGCCATGTTGCAAACACAACATGAGGGTTAAGATTGGCTGGACCAGGGATGGGGAACTTCCAACCTCTGGGCCATATAGCATTTACACAGGACTTCAAGTCAATTGGAGAATGAAATTATATACATTTAAACATTTACTTCATTATGTTTGTCATTCAGTGGGATAATTCATAAATGCATTATTTTAATTTAGCTGACCAAATATAATGTATTACTACAACATCATTACTATAACTAATGATTTAAAGTAGGCTAGGTGTAGTCATGTAGGTCTACAAATTACTTTGTAAATACTTGCATGGCTCTTGGTAGGAGAAAGATTCCCCATCCCTGCTGTAGATTATCAGACAGGGTTTTAGAGTGTAGATCTACAGCAGATAAAATTAATTCCATTTTAATGTGTAAGGAGCAACAGTAGTGAATGGCAAATGTATATTTGTGTCTGGAATGTCAATGATAATTTGGCTGAAGCAATCACAAATGAAAATCAATATTGTTATTCATCATACAAATGATACTAATATATTTCTATGTTCATTTTTATTAATGATAAACAGCTGATGAAGTCCTGAGGAGAGTTATGGAGAAGCATAAAGCCATTCTGAAGAGGAAGTTTGAGAACATATCTGAAGGCATCATCAAACCAGGAGCTGAGACACCCCTCAATAAGATCTACACAGAGCTCTACATTACAGAAGGAGAGAGTGAAGGGGTGAATAAGGAACATGAGGTTTGGCAGGTAGAGTCAGCATCCAGAGCACAAACCACAGAAGACACACCAATCAACTGCAATGACATCTTCAAGCCCTTGCCTGGACAGGAGAAGAACATCAGAACTGTGATGACCAAAGGTGTTGCTGGCATTGGAAAAACAGTCTCAGTGCAGAAGTTCATTCTTGATTGGATAGATGGGGTAGCCAATCAGAATGTAGACTTTATATTTCCCCTTTCTTTCCGTGAGCTGAATTTAGTCAGGAGTGATGATTATAGTCTTCACAAGCTTCTACTTGACTTCCATCCTGAACTGAAGGAGCTGAAGGATGGTGAAGAATACAAAGACTGTCAGGTTGTGTTCATCTTTGATGGTTTGGATGAGAGTCGATTACCTCTGAATTTCCAACAGAACATGATATCTGACTGTAAACAAACATCATCAGTGGATGTTCTGATGACGAGCCTCATTCAGGGAACTCTGCTTCACTCTGCACACATCTGGATAACCTCACGACCAGCAGCAGCCAGTCAAATTCCTGTTCAGTGCATTGATCAGGTGACAGAAGTACGAGGGTTTAATGACCCACAGAAGGAAGAGTACTTCAGGAAGAGAATCAGTGATGAGAGTCAGGCCGGCAGAATGATCTCACACATTAAGTCATCCAGGAGTCTCCACATCATGTGCCACATTCCAGTCTTCTGTTGGATTGCAGCCACTGTACTTCAGCAGATGCTGGACAAGACGAAAGACATTCCCAAAACCCTGACTGAGATGTTCATACACTTCTTGCTCATCCAGACCAGAAGGAAGGATCAGAAGTATCAGAGTGGAACTGGGACAGATGAAGAGAAACTTTTAAAATCTCAGAAGTATATTTTACTGAAGCTTGGAGAACTGGCTTTCAATAATCTAGAGAATGGCAATCTGATGTTTTACAAGGAAGATCTGAAAGAGTGTGGCATTGATGTCAGTGAAGCCTCAGTGTACTCTGGCATGTGCACTGAAATATTTAAGGAAGAATCTGTGTTTCACCAGAGGAAGGTCTACTGCTTTGTGCATCTGAGCATCCAGGAGTTTCTGGCAGCTGTGTTTGTGTTTCACTCTTATGTGACTGAGAACCTCAAGGCACTGAAATCCCTCCTAAGTGAAGAACATGAACCCAGTCCATCTGTTTTATCATCTCTTCAATCAGTGCTGGGCTTACAATCTAATGACCATCTACATGTGTTACTTAAGAGTGCAGTGGATGAGGCTCTGAAGAGCAGGAATGGACACCTGGATCTTTTCCTTCGATTCCTTATGGGCATCTCTCTGGAGAGCAATCAGAGACTTTTGAAAGGTCTACTGAACCATGAATACAGCAGTTCAAAGAGCACCAAGGAAATATGTCAATACATTAAGAAGCTCAACAGGGAAGATCTCTCTCCTGAACGATGCATCAATCTTTTCCATTGCTTATTTGAAATGAACAATCATTCCATGGACAAAGAAATTAAGAAATATCTGGAGTCACCAAAGAACATCAAACAGAAATTGTCTCCTGCTCACTGCTCAGCACTGGCCCACATGCTTCTGATGTCTGAGGAGGTGCTGGATGAGTTTGACCTGAAGAAATACAACACATCAGATGAGGGACGCAGGAGACTGATCCCTGCTGTGAGATGCTACAGAAGGGCACGGTGAGTTTCTAATGGAGATGGATGAACTTATTTTTCATTGTTATTTTTGACAAAATGTGAACTTGTGTTGATTATGTCCCTTCCACTACAGAACTGTGCATGACTGATTAATAGTTTTGATGTCACTGCTATCCACTGCTGACGTACAGTATGAAACATGTAAAGATACCAGCAGATGCATAAATGCATAAATGAGTCATGATATTGGAGATAAATATTCCATTTTCACTGCAGGTTGATAACTTGGCATGAAATGACACTTCACATCATTGCATTGCATACATCTTAATGTAAGTTTCACTTTTAGTATTTAAGTCTGCCCTTTGATTAACACAGTAAAGTCAGGATTCACAAATAGATTACTAATAGGTAACTGGTCTGGGCTGATATGTGGATTTATTCTATTGATCTACTATCTAGTTATGTCCAAATTATCCACTGTCTCTCAGTGAGGCCTACTGTAAAAAAGTATGTAGGTGTAAAGGCCGAAAAATGCTTCTACGACTGCGTAGTTACACAGTTACACAGTTGCTTTGATGGACTTGTGGTCAAAGATAGAGATGATAAGAACAGTATGAGAAATACATTTCATAATTTATAGTTATAAGTTATATGGCTATATGAAATCTACACCACTAGTGTGTAGGAGTAGTGTGCACATGAATGTCAATACATGGACGTAGTTATTGCCCAAGACGACCAGCTTCCACCGACTTCCAGCTTTCCCAGGATTCCGTCTCCTGGGAAACAACTTCAGAGCTTTCCTTGTCCCCTGGGTTCCGACTCCAGCAAGTTCCTGGTCTACGGGATCCCACTCCCGCCAGTGCCGTGTCTCCAGTATTCCACGCCAGCATTTCCTGATTCCGCGATTTCCCAGATCGCTCAGTAGCTCCGTGCCCACGACCCCAGGTCTTCTGTGACTATCTCTGTATTGTTCCGCACCCCTGCGTGCAGGTTTTTCCTGGTTCTTGTGCTTATGTTCAAAGTTTATTCCATAGATCTCCATTGTTAGCCCTTGTAATAGTTAAATCCTAATTCCTCCTTAGTTTTGATTTTTGTTAGCCTTTTGAGTTCATAATGTTTGTCCATCTTTGTGTAATTACAAAGCTTGACTCTGTGTGGTTTTGGTTTCTGTATCTTAGTATTTCGTTTCTGTATAATCCTTGTCTTAGTCTTTTCATTGAACGTGTATTCCTGAGTTCTGTTCAGTTATATAAGTTCTTAGAATTGTCTTGTGATCCTGTAGTTCCAGAGTTAGACTATGTGCAGTTTGGTTATATCTGTTCCTGCCTAGTCTTGTTCTTGTTAGTCATTCATACTGCTGATCGTGTTCCCCATTTGTTTGTGAGTCCGCCCTGTGTGTGACTTTTCCCCTATTCCCTGGCTGGATCCTCAAATAAACTCTGCTTTCTCCTGAAAACACCAATCTGAGCCCTGATGTTCCGTGGCAGTTTTTGTATTAGTATGCCATTACTGTCATGTAAAATGTAGCAGTGCATTTATAAATCTAAAGGGAAAACTCAGCCCTACTTCAACTGAAATATTTTACTTCTTTCACCCCTCTCACTGAGAGTGAGGTCTCCAAACTCCTAACATGTAGCCTTCCGACTACATGCCCGTTGGATCCTATCCCATCCAACATCCTTCAAGCCATATTGCCTACCTTCTTACCAGCAATCACACATGTGATTAATGCTTAATTTACTTCTGGAACATTTCCCTCTTTATTCAAACTGGCTCGGGTAACACCACTGCTCAAAAAGGTATCTCTCGATCCCAATCATGTGAAAAACTATCGGCCGGTCTCACTTCTCACACTCCAATCGAAAACCTTTGAGAGGGCAGCTTCCAAACAGGTCACAGAGTTCCTGTCAAGGAACAATCTCGTGAATCCAAACAAGTTTGGTTTAAAAGCGGTCACTCAACTGAAACAGCCCTGTTTTCTGTGACAGAGGCCCTAAAAACATTTAGAGCATCAGCTCAATCCTCGGTTCTCATCCTGCTTGACTTATGGGATCGTTTAGCACTGCCGTCTGCAAGAACGGCAATCTAGACTATTCTCATTCGTAGTTCCACGTTGGTGGAACGAGCTGCCTAGCACTACCAGAGCTTTTTTCTGTTTTTTATGTAAAATAGTATTTATTGTTACACTAGGTCTCGTAGCTTGATTGTTCTGTCCCTTGTACATCACTTTGGATAAAGGTGTCTGCTAAATGACTAAATGTAATGTAAATGGAATATTTAACCTTTCATTATAATGATTTATCAGGACACCTTCAGAAAGGTATTGCTTTTTGGTAATTCCAGATTACTATTATGTCATGTGTCACTATGTTTTGCAGACTTGCTGAATGCAAACTCACAGATAAGTCTTTTGGAATTGTGGCTACTGTTCTACAGTCACAAAACTCCCTGATAGAGCTGGACCTGTGTAACAGTGACCTGGGAGATTCTGGATTTCAGCTTCTCTCTAACAGACTGTCTAGTCCCCACTGCAAACTGCAGACATTAAGGTTGGTGTTATACATGTCCTTATTGTCATTCATTTTCTGATTATTTCTGTAGCCCTTAACTATGATTTATGTTGTTATATAAGAGTAGTTCAGATACAATTATATTTGAAAAACATTACAGACATTTTCTGAAAAATATAGGAAATAGATTAATTATTAAGTACTAGAGTTGAGCTCATAATAACCATGACAACATAACAGTGGACTAACTGTTCACATCACATTTTCTTGTAAATGTACCAGTGAACATCTTACCCTGCCTACATCACTGTACTGGGGTGTGAAATAAAATGTTCTATAGACTGGTCAAATCACAAAAATGACTAATCCATCTGACTGATTAAATGTCTGACACCAGATCTTTTTGGTCAAATTCAGTGAATTGTTCCTCAATGCTTTAGCAGCCTGTTCTTTGTGTGAACAGGCTCAAAATATACTCCAGTGTTTGTGCACAGTCCTGGCTCTGTAAATGTGAAACAAACATAGTGGATCTGACTGAACCAGGCACTTTCCCAGCCAATCAACACATGGCTTCAGAAGCAGGAGTGTAAAATGATTGGAAGTTGATCTAAATTATCAACAAGATTTCACAAGAATTGTGTACCCTTATTTTACTTTTCACTGCAGAAAGAAAAAGAATAGGTTCCTTTAGGCATTCAGCCATTAAAACATTTTGTAATTAAATGTAAAAATAGCACTAACTCTTGATAGGAATACACGTGTTTCTGTTGATTTTATCTCACCTGATCTACAAAGAGGCCTGTAGCCTGACTCTTGGTAAGGCCTACTGTGAAAAAGTATGTAGGTGTAAGTATCTGGTAGTATGATTACATACAGAACATAGACACACTATGTGGTGAATAGTGTTATGCCATGGTAACTATCAGTGAAGGAAACATATATTTTTTTGCATTTATATGTGTGTGTTTGTTTGTTTGTGTGTGTGTGTGTGTGTGTGAGTATTAGGGATATATCTATATATATGTTAATGAGGAAAGGAAAAAATAATGCGATGGAAACAACTGCTATTTTCTGTATGTAGCCATCAGCCATAATGGAGTTCTGGAATAGAACGGAACCAATGGCAAACTTTTTTAGTTGCTATTATTACTCCATGTTCACCAGTTAGAAGGTGCGGGGCGGGGGGGGGTACAAAGAGAGAGATGAAAAGAGAAATATATTTATTATATATTTAGTAATATGCTAATATTAAATCAAGTTGATGTTTTGAGAGCACAACAATTGCATTGTAAATTAATATTAGCATAGAAGATGCAAAGCTTGCTCGATTCTACATAACTTCAGGTATAAACCCTGTTCTTCTATCTGAATGATAGATAATGTTATTGGTTCAACAGATGCAGATAATGGCTTCTCTCTACACCACTAGTGTGTAGGTGTATTGTGCACATGAATGAACTGTGTAGTGGCATGACAGGGGTTGAAGCTCTTCATGTAACAATATATGTCATGAATGTCATGTTAAATTTAGAAGTTTTTAAAACTTAAGGATTGTTGGGAAAACATACTAAAGTAGTGTACACATCAATGAACTGAGACCTGTAGAGGAATGTGAGTTGTGTGTTACTCCTTTTTACAGGCTGCTGTGGACATTTATATGAGGGAACTGTCAGGACTGTGGCAATATAGGGGTAGATCATGTTTGTGTTTTATTTTGTCTTTTGTCACTATGTTTTGCAGACTTGCTGAATGCACACTTACAGATAAGTCCTGTGGAATTGTGGCTACAGTTCTTCAGTCACCAAACTCTCTGACAGAGCTGGATCTGTGTAACAATGACCTTGGAGATTCTGGAATTCAGCTTCTCTCTAACGGACTGTTTAGTCCCCACTGCAAACTGCAGATATTAAGGTTGGTATTATACATTTACATTTTACATTTACATTTAGTCATTTAGCAGACGCTTTTGTCCAAAGCGACGTACAAGGGAGAACAGTCAAGCTAAGAGCAATAAAAAGCATGGTGTAACAATAAATACTACTTTACATGAGAATTAGAAAACAACGACCTAGAAAAAAGGAAAAAGAAGTGCAGGAATGTAACTGCTGAAGTGCAAGTTAAGCGCTAGTTAGGTGCCAGTTAGGAAGGGAGGTGCTCTCTGAAGAGTTGGGTCTTCAAAAGCTTCTTGAAGGTAGAGAGGGACGCCCCTGCTCTGGTAGTACTAGGCAGTTCGTTCCACCAACGTGGAACTACAAATGAGAATAGTCTGGATTGCCGTGCTTGCACAGACGGCAGTGCCAAACGACGCTCACTAGATGAGTGCAGCGTCCTGGGTGTAACATTTGCCCTTACAAGAGCATTTAGGTAGGTGGGAGCAGAACCAGCAAGCACTCTGTAGGCAAGCATACATGACTTGAACTTAATGCGAGCAGCTACTGGCAGCCAGTGGAGCTCAATGAGTAGCGGGGTGACGTGTGCCCTTTTCGGTTGGTTGAACACCAGACGCGCCGCCGCGTTCTGGATCATCTGTAGTGGTTTCACCACGCAAGCCGGCAGGCCCGTTGGGAGGGCGTTGCAGTAGTCAAGGCGGGAACTCCCCAAGGTTTGCACCAGCAGCTGGGTGGCATACTGGGTTAGGTACGGCCTGATTTTGCGGATGTTGTATAGCGCAAAGCGGCACGACCTGGAGACAGAGGCGATGTGGGCCGTGAAGGTCAGTTGGTCATCAATAATGACCCCGAGGTTTCTTGCTGTTTTGGATGGAACAAGAGATAAAGAGTCAGTATTGATGTTGTGGTGGATGACCTGTTTGGCTGGGAAGACCATCAGTTCCGTTTTGGCCAGGTTCAGCTGAAGGTGGTGATTTTTCATCCATGTGGATATATCAGCGAGACAGTCCGAGATCCGCGCCGAGACCGTGGTGTCCTCAGGAGTGAAAGACAGAAACAGTTGAGTATCATCGGCATAACAGTGGTAGGAAAAACCATGCGAGCGGATGATAAGGCCCAACGAGGTGGTGTAAATGGCAAAGAGAAGTGGTCCCATCACCGAGCCTTGGGGCACCCCAGTGGTGAGGCGGTGAGGTACAGACAGCTGACCTTGCCATGACACGTTGAACGAGCGCCCCGTGAGGTAGGATTCAAACCAGGAGTGCGCATTGCCAGAAATGCCCATACTTGACAGTATGGACAGAAGGATGCGGTGGTTGACTGTATCAAACGCAGCTGATAAGTCAAGCAGGACGAGAGCCGAGGATTGAGCTGCTGCTCTAGCTGTTTTTAAGGCATCTGTTAAAGACAACAGGGCTGTTTCGGTGGAGTGACCGCTTTTGAATCCAGACTGGTTTGGATCGAGGAGATTGTTCTTTGACAGGAACTCGGTGACCTGTTTGGAAGCTGCCCTCTCAATGGTTTTAGATAGGAGCGTGAGAAGTGAGACCGGTCGATAGTTTTCCACCTGAGTGGGATCGAGAGATGGCTTCTTGAGCAGCGGCGTTACCCGAGCCACTTTGAAAAGTACATGTAGTTGGACGGCTACCTGTTAGGATTTTGGAGACCTCACTCTCGCTGAGAGGGATAAAAGAAGGAAATGATAAGCCATTGACGGTTGCGCCCTTAGGGGGGGGAGACAGTTGGTCAAACTGTTTCCCGATGGCTGCCACTTTCTCTGTGAAAAAGGAAGCAAAGTTATCAGCAGTGAGGTTAGTAGCTGGGGGAGGAGGAGGGTAGAGCAGAGTTTTGAAGGTGGAGAATAGTTTCCGAGCGTCAGTTGCACCGTTGATTTTGTCATTAAAAAAAGTCTTCTTAGCAGCAATGATGCTGGATGAGAAGGAGGCCAGCAGTGTCTGGTAGCTTGCAAGATCGTCCAGTGCGGCAGATTTGTGCCACTTTCTCTCAGCCGCTCTGAGATTGGAGCGCTGCATTCGGAGGGTATCACTCAGCCACGAATGAGACTGGGTAGATCGAGCAGGTCTGGTGGAAAGTGGACACAAGCTGTCCAAGCATGAGCTCAGAGTGGAGCAGAGAGCTTCTGTGGCATCATTGACACCTAGTGAAGAGAAAGTGGATAAAGGTGGAAGAGCAGAAGAAACCAGAGAGGAAAAGTGGGTGGGAGAGAGGTTGCGGAGGTTGCGCCGGAACGAGACCATCGGAGGGGGAACAGAGGGTTGCTCAATGAGCCGAACATCGAAGCGAATGAAGAAGTGGTCCGAGCGATGCAGAGGGGTTACCGTTAGGTTGTCCGTGGTGCAGTTCCGAGCAAGGATGAGGTCAAGCTCTTTTCCTGCTTTGTGAGTTGGAGGAGTGGGGACCTGTTGTAGGTCGAACGAGTGAACCAGGGTCCGAAAGTCAGCTGAGTTGGGATTGTCTAGGTGGATGTTCATGTCGCCAAGGATGAGTGTTGGACACTCGTGGTCAGGGATGGATGA
The DNA here is from genome assembly GCF_900700415.2 of Clupea harengus. NCBI lineage: Eukaryota > Metazoa > Chordata > Actinopteri > Clupeiformes > Clupeidae > Clupea > Clupea harengus. The sequence goes on from NW_024879564.1 coordinate 257,990, forward strand.
CAGCAGGGTGTCCAGCTCATGGACGAAATCACCCAGTTGTCCTGGTGGACGGTAGATGACAATCACATAGGTTTTAACAGGAGCAGTTACCATAATTGCATGATATTCAAAGGAGGCATACCTGTTTGAAGGCAGCAGTGGAGTGAATTTCCAGTTGTCTGAACTCAGCAGCCCCGTCCCACCTCCACGACCAGATGGCCGGGGAGTATGGGAGAAGGCATAGTTGGTGGAGAGTGCTGCCGGGATAGCATTGTTTTCAGTTTTGATCCATGTCTCCGTGAGAGCTAAGAGCCCTAGAGAGAGGTGGTTGGCATAACCTGAGATGAAATCAGCTTTTTTGACTGCAGACCAACAGTTCCACAGGCCAACAGAGAAAGAGGTTACAGCAGAAGAGGTTTGTTGAAGTGAGCGGAGGTTACCCAGGTTGCGCTGCCGTCTGCTGCGCTGAGATCTTTTTTGACAACCAGTGACAACAGAGATGCTATTGTGACACATGGCTATGGCAGAAGCAAAAAGTTTACCTTGTTTGTGATCCTTGTTTCGGTGGACTTGTACAGGTAGACTTGCATGTCTTTACCCAAAAAGGTCTTGTACAGGTAGACTTGCATGTCTTTACCCAAAAAGGTCTTGTACAGGTAGACTTGCATGTCTTTACCCAAAAAGGTCTTCACACGAAAAGGGCTGACACTTCAGCTGACGCTTCAGCACCAGTCCTATTAAAATAGCAGGCTCACTGATTGCATCCGGCTGAAGGCACTCCCAGATCTTGATTACACAAAAGTGGCTGATTGCTGTAGGTGTGGCTTGACAAACCAGCAAGTGAGTGAAACTAACTTGGCAAACAGGGTAATTGCCAAGATAGTACAAATTCAGAGTAATCTAAGTAATCTAAGTGCAATTTAACTAGCAGAGCAGTACAAAATACACACACACAGTCCTTAAAGCCCTCTAGCTTTCTCTGAAGTAATTAAGACTGTAGTAAGCATTTATGTCCTTATTGTCATGAATTTTTGTATTATTTCTGTAGCCCTTAACTATGAATTATATTAGTAGTACGCTGGAAACTGTGAGGACAACTCAGCACCACTTTTATTTTCCTCTATCCTTTCATTTCAGTTGATTTCTCAGGACACTTTGTGAACAGCATCACCTTTCATTTTAAAGTAATATTTAGTCTTTTATTATGCTGTTATACAGACTTTCTGAATGCACACTATTAGATAAATCCTGTTTCCTCCTATCCCTCCAACTCCTAAAATGGAGGATGATAGATCTATGGGAACTGATGCATTTTCAGTTTAGTCAGGACCACTCTCATCTAGTAACAATTTACAAGTAATTAGAGTATTGAGAGGATACAACAGTAATCTGCTCATCATAGCGATAAGTATCAGTTTATCATACAGCGACTTTAACCGCCCAAACAACCATCCACCAAAGGTGTTAAGTGGAATAATAGTGAAAAGGTAACAGTACCGTGCTCTCATCATTGCCCATTTGACACTACTAATTAGCTAAACTAGACAGCAAAGGACATAGGTCGAATAAAAGTTACAAATGGATCTAGATGGACAATTGGACAGTGACTTCAGATCAAGTGTAGCTTCCATATTTATTGCAGATGGAACAAGAGAACCAATGGGCGAGGCAGAGATAAGGTGACACGATTAAAGGTACAGCAAAAGGCGATTCACCATTAGGTAGAAGGTGCTTCTCCCAGAGTGAGCAGAGGTATTGGTCTGTATATATATACAGCTGCAGAAAGGTTCCCTTTAGTTGGAAAGATAGTGTAGGTAGAGGCGCTGCCCCTACATAGACCAGCAGGGAGGGGTTGCCCCTCGAATGGAGAGATAGTGTGAGTAGAGACATTGCCCCTGTAACCCCTCTGAATTGGTCTGCGTTGTGTAGTTTTTTCATAGAGAAAGCCGGGAGACGTTGGTGAAGTTCTCCAGTTTATTCACCTGGCACAAACAATATCACGGGACTCCTTAGCACAGCAGCATGGGACACCTTACAGTGTGCTAATCGTGACTCTATATCCCCGAACTCTGATACATCGTTAATTCAAGTTTAATTACAAAGTAATATATCTAATTGAAATATATACAATAAAACACAAAACATGTACCTGGCACAAACAATATCACGGGACTCCTTAGCACAGCAGCATGGGACACCTTACAGTGTGCTAATCTAAGAGGGAGATTAAACATTAGCTATTCACACGTGTGATTTTGAACATCGATTAAAATATACATTCAGAGGTGCATAATTCCTAAACCAAACACACTATTTACATGAGGATATAATGTGGAACACCTCTCTATAATCAGTATGGATTTAATACATTCAGTCATTGTATTCTAAAATAATAATGTAGGAGCTCTCTTTATGCACAACTCACCGTGACTCTATATCCCCGAACTCTGAGGAGAGCCACTCTGTACAACATGCCTAATGCTCAGTGTGATTAAATAGCACAAAAAGGATGCAAGTGGAAGAAACCAAATCTTCACTGTTACATTCTCCCCCTCTTAATTCCACTTGCACATAAAAACAAACCATCCACACCCCTGCGTAGGACAATCCCTAATAACATTCAAAGCTTGTAACAAAAAAACATGAAAAACATGCCCAGGTACCAACAGTATGCCTAAAACATTCCATAACACCACCTCTTCAGGCCATTATTTACAATACATTTACAATACATTCATGAATTGAAATAGGTATCCCCTTGTATACCTCTGTCAACCAAAAGGCTGTTCATTTAAGAACTCACTTAGAGTCGCGCTATTCACAAACTCTACAATGAAGACCTATAAAGTGCCATTTACACTTCACACATCCAACTCACTGACATGCACACATAGTGCACCATATCAAAACCACAAAAATAACAGGCCACAGCATCAAAATCAAAAAATAAACAAAACAAAGGATAGGAAGTAGGAAGAGTCTACCCTAACCAATCGTTCTGACACTAAGAACTGAACCAGCCCATTTCCTGAGCCTTTGTGCTTTTAAACTGGTCTGGGCTGACATGTTGTAAATTAGCCTATTTACAGGCCTAATGATACGACCTACCCTGGACCTACGTGTAGGAGTGTCAGAAAGGTGCTGGGCCTGTGTGGGATCAAGAGGACCTAAGGGCTCAGTGTGTGTGTTTGGTGCAGTAGGGCTCAGACTGTCTACATCATGGGCAGTATCAGCATCAGTAGCACAGGTCTCTCGATCCTGCACAAGACCGGCAACTACCTCACTGTAGGACACAGACTCATGGTCGGCTGTCAACTCAGTCATTTCGTCATCCTGCGAGTGGGCATCGTTGTCAGGGCCTTCAAGTGAGTGATCTGGCTCCTCGACAGAGATTTGGGACACCCATTCACTAGTGCGGACAGTCCTGTCGACGCACTCATCGGTGTCATCATCGCATTCAACACTGCAGGTAGAGACCAAAGAGACACTCTCATCTTCAGTTTCGGGCATGACAGGGAGAAAATTGACACACAGGAGCATGTTACGGTGGACTACTTTAGTCTGTCCTGTCACTGGGTTGAGTATTTTGAAGATGTGAGTCTTTGGGTCACAGTCCGTTACAGTGTAAATTACGTTCTCCCATTTGTCTGCCAACTTCTTCCGGCCTCTCTCGCCCTTGTTAGCAAGCAGCACTCTGTCGCCGCACACAATCTGGCCACCTTTCACTCGCCGGTTGTAGACTCGAGCTTGGTGTCTCTGCTCTCTGCTTGTATTCTTTTCAACGAGCAGCATCGCCTCACGGAGATCCTTCTGTAGTGAGTCAACAAACTTTGGGTAAGGGGCATCACCGTCTTCCCTCAGCACAGACTTGAACATCACATCCACAGGAAGCCTTGGGATGCGGCCAAACATGAGGTAGAATGGGGCAAAGCCGGTCGTTTCGTGAATAGTGCTGTTGTACATAAAGGTCAAAGTGTGCAACATCTGGGGCCAAGACTGTTTCTCTCTGGGCGGGAGCACCCTGATCATGTTACCGAGGGTACGGTTAAACCGCTCGACAAGGCCATTGCCCATAGGGTGGTAGGCAGTCGTGTGGGATTTTCTCACACCCGAGATCTGGAGGAGTGCGGCGATCAAATCACTCTCAAAGTTTGCACCCTGGTCAGAGTGAATGCGCTCAGGAAAGCCATAGAAGCAGAAAAAATTGTCCCATAACTTCCGAGCAACATGTTTCGCCGTCTGGTCTGGGCAGCAGAATGCGTGGGACAGCTTTGTGTAGTGGTCGGTCACCACTAAGACGTCGATTGCCCTGCCCTTTGCATCCTCTGCAGTCCAAAAATCGATGCAAACCAGTTCTAGGGGCGCAGTTGTCTTTACGCTCTCTAGGGGAGCTCGGCCGTCAGGCTCTGGTGTTTTGCTCATTACACATCTGGTGCAGCACTTCACATGGTGGGCCACATCACGCTCCATGTTTGCCCAGTAAAACCTCTGTTTGACCAGGTGCATTGTTCGAAGCTGACCCTGGTGACCAGCATCCTCATGGCAGCCTCTCAAGACATCTGACCGTAGAGACTGAGGCACAACGTACTGAAATCTCTTCTTACCAGTAGCTAGATCTTTAGACACTCTGAATAAGATTTCTTCTTTTAAAGACAACTTCTCCCACTGCTTTAAAAGTTTCAGTGTGCTCCAGTTCTCCTGTGCCCGCTCACGCCTGGAAGGCCGTCGTTTCCGCCCAACGTAGAAAATGACACGGCCAAGGTCAGCATCATCACGCTGTCTGTCCTGGAGCTCACGGGCCGAAAAAGAAGGCAAAGCACTCTGACCTATGTCAGCTAGACTCTGGAGATGACAGGCTAGGGGAACAGCTCTCACTCTAGTGGTCGTTTCCCATTCAGTGTGTCGACTGATAGCTGCAGCAACTTCATGTGCTGACATACTGGCAGACAGCTGATCTTTTGGCCCCTTGGACAAACTGGCATGTTGAGTGGCCTGACAGGTAGTGGACTGGCGGAATAGGTCTTGCAGTTCTGGGCCAGGCAGATGTTCTGAGGCGGACAGAAGGGCAGAGTAAGGCTCGTGAATAAGGCGGTGACTCACTTTACTGGCAACAAAAGGGGTCCGGCTCAGGGCATCAGCAACTACGTTTTTGGGTCCAGGGACGTACTTGACTGAATATTGTATGAAAACAGCATGAATTGTATTAATGGTATGGTCCACAACAGACGGATGATGCTAATCATGTTTTTAAGATGAGACTACAGATTGTACAGAAGGATGTTAGCAATTGTAAAAAATATGGAGTTCACAAAGCAGTTTACCTCTGTGTTGCTCTGCCCAAGCTGAGCTATGCCATATCAGGTCATCATAGTCTGTCATGAAAGGCTTGTTATATGCCAGCGCCACTTCATGTGTCTAAAGTATGAGTTTTAGTATTTTACACAGAGGCTATAATGTTTTTTCTAGTGCTGTCAGTTTAACGCGTTATTAACGGCGTTAACGCAAACCCATTTTAACGCCGTTCATTTTTTTATCGCGAGATTAACGCGATTTTTTTTTTTTTTTTTTTTTAGATTAACATTCTTTTTGGCCTTGCAGACTGTGTAGTAGGCTAAGGTTACTGTTTGAGTGAATGGTGAGCGCGATACGGCGAAATGGATGATAAAAAGCTTCTGAATGGAAAGTTTACTTTTAAAAGTTGTGTTGTGCAAAAGAAGCGAGCTTCACTGTTGTCTGAAAATGTCAACAGGCAGCTGGTTGAAAGCAAAGAAGTAGTAGGCTTACCTTTTATTGGAAACCTAACTGTTACAGTTCACTGTTTCTGAAATAAGAGGCCTGACTGCTATGTTCCCAGCAAACTTGGAAAAAAGAAAATATTAAGCCATGGTTTAATTGCACTATAGGCTGAGTCCTTGTTTACCTGAAATGTGCACTTTATAATTTTATTTTGTACCGCCCTGTTTGGCAATGTTGGTTTTCAATAAAAAAAAAACATTTGCATAAAGCAAGCCAATCCACTTTTCAATGTTGATAAGGGCATTAAAATAAAAATAAAATGATGGAAAAAATAAATAAACGAAGGGACATTTAGAATAGATAAAAATTTGCGATTAATCGCGATTAAATATTTTAATCGTTTGACAGCACTAGTTTTTTCTAATCTGCTGTACAGGCCTAGCAAGTCACAAATTCTGAAATGAATCAAGACGGAGGCTGCAGGTCACAGTAAGACACTCAGACCAGAGTCTGCACTACACAGCTGTGTGACCATGAAGAATGACCAGGACATGGATGATCCTGGAAACATGAGCTGCACATCAACACAGACCAATGCAGGGTGAGTACAGAAAGCATGAATTCACCTCAAGCACAAACTTGCTCAGACACACTCACCCATGCACACACACACACACACACACACACACACACACACACACACACACACACACACACACACACACACACACACACACACACTATGTTTGTCTATGTTGAGATCCATCAGACATGTTTTATGGCTTTTGTGTATCTTGGAGCCAGAGCTGTTAGATTTTGATTATTGGCTTTTGTCTACAATCACGACGAGATTGTCAAGAAGTATCTTACTGTGTACAAGCTAACTTGAACCAAGGAACCAACTTTGGTATTTTCATCAGGGAATTCGGCAAGAACAGCATACTCTTTCAGTCATATGCATGTACTCATACCCAACAACCTGATCTAACAAATACAACAACTGCCCAACCATAGAATCTATAGTTTAGAAGTCAATGCCTGTTGGCCACTTTTCTGCCCCTCTTACTCTTACTCTTATCTCACTAGTCCACCCATCAGAATGCTTGATTTAGAGAGCTGATAGTAAGCATGTTTGGCTTGGTAGCTCTCCGTGGCTCTGAGATGCCTATAGCGGAGATCACATTGGTGCAGATATTATTGTAAAGCATTAAGTGTGAACACATTTATTCATTCATTCCACAGAGACATTATTGTATGTTGATTGGTTTCTTGTGTCTCCTTGTGTTTGTAGACCAC
>NW_024879564.1:270000-325000 GCF_900700415.2 Clupea harengus
TATAGTTTGAATCACTTGTGTTGTTACTTTACTGTAAATAGGGGTTATGCGCAACATTCTTCCTCTAGACTCTTCTTCTTAAAAGCCATTTAGCCGAACCTCTATTTATCATTGTAACTTGAGTTAGCAAGTAATTGGTTGCTAGGCAACGCCTGAAACAACTGCGTCGTGAGAAACTTGAGAGCTGAACAAAACGACATGTTTTCTATTCACAATTACCATTTCTTTTCATTTACAAAATGAAAGGAGCTAAAATGCCATATAATAAACCAACTTACTAACCTCGACCGTTCGGTTAGTAAGTAGTTATTGGTAGAACAGCTTAGTGGGTATACAGTGTGCCATAGGTTACTATTACAAGTAGAGTAATAGACAGAAAACTATGTTGAATGGTGGCAATTATGTACATTGCAGGTAAAGCTAGCACAGACTTTGGTGTAGATTAAGTGCATGACAGTGTGGTGGAGGTGGGTACATGTAGGCCAGGGGTTTCTACAAGTAGATCGGGTAGAGAGACTACAGCAGCATTCCACAACAAGTCCTAGCCATGTTGCAAACACAACATGAGGGTTAAGATGGCTGGACCAGGGATGGGGAACTGTCCAACCTCTGGGCCATATAGCATTTACACAGGACTTCAAGTCATTGGGAGATGAAATTATATACATTTAAACATTTACTTCATTATGTTTGTCATTCAGTGGGATAATTCATAAATGCATTATTTTAATTTAGCTGACCAAATATAATGTATTCTACAGACATCATTACTATAACTAATGATTTTAAAGTAGGCTAGGTGTAGTCATGTAGGTCTACAAATTACTTTGTAAATTACTTGCATGGCTCTTGGTAGGAGAAAGATTCCCCATCCCTGCTGTAGATTATCAGAACAGGGTTTTAGAGTGTAGATCTACAGCAGATAAATTAATTCCATTTTAATGTGTAAGGAGCAACAGTAGTGAATGGCAAATGTATATTTGTGTCTGGAATGTCAATGATAATTTGGCTGAAGCAATCACAAATGAAAATCAATATTGTTATTCATCATACAAATGATACTAATATATTTCTATGTTCATTTTTATTAATGATAAACAGCTGATGAAGTCCTGAGGAGAGTTATGGAGAAGCATAAAGCCATTCTGAAGAGGAAGTTTGAGAACATATCTGAAGGCATCATCAAACCAGGAGCTGAGACACCCCTCAATAAGATCTACACAGAGCTCTACATTACAGAAGGAGAGAGTGAAGGGGTGAATAAGGAACATGAGGTTTGGCAGGTAGAGTCAGCATCCAGAGCACAAACCACAGAAGACACACCAATCAACTGCAATGACATCTTCAAGCCCTTGCCTGGACAGGAGAAGAACATCAGAACTGTGATGACCAAAGGTGTTGCTGGCATTGGAAAAACAGTCTCAGTGCAGAAGTTCATTCTTGATTGGATAGATGGGGTAGCCAATCAGAATGTAGACTTTATATTTCCCCTTTCTTTCCGTGAGCTGAATTTAGTCAGGAGTGATGATTATAGTCTTCACAAGCTTCTACTTGACTTCCATCCTGAACTGAAGGAGCTGAAGGATGGTGAAGAATACAAAGAACTGTCAGGTTGTGTTTCATCTTTGATGGTTTGGGATGAGAGTCGATTACCTCTGGAATTTCCAACAGAACATGATATCTGACTGTAAACAACATCATCAGTGGATGTTCTGATGACGAGCCTCATTCAGGGAACTCTGCTTCACCTCTTGCACACATCTGGATAACCTCACGACCAGCAGCAGCCAGTCAAATTCCTGTTCAGTGCATTGATCAGGTGACAGAAGTACGAGGGTTTTAATGACCCACAGAAGGAAGAGTAACTTCAGGAAGAGAATCAGTGATGAGAGTCAGGCCGGCAGAATGATCTCACACATTAAGTCATCAGGAGTCTCCACATCATGTGCCACATTCCAGTCTTCTGTTGGATTGCAGCCACTGTACTTCAGGCAGATGCTGGACAAGACGAAAGACATTCCCAAAACCCTGACTGAGATGTTTCATACACTTCTTGCTCCATCCAGACCAGAAGGAAGGATCAGAAGTATCAGAGTGGAACTGGGACAGATGAGAGAAACTTTTAAAATCTCAGAAGTATATTTTACTGGAAGCTTGGAGAACTGGCTTTCAATAATCTAGAGAATGGCATCTGATGTTTTACAGGAAGATCTGAAAAGAGTGTGGCATTGATGTCAGTGAAGCCTCAGTGTACTACTGGCATGTGCACTGAAATATTTAAGGAGATCTGTGTTTCACCAGAGGAAGGTCTACTGCTTTGTGCATCTGAGCATCCAGGAGTTTCTGGCAGCTGTGTTTGTGTTTCACTCTTATGTGACTGAGAACCTCAAGGCACTGAAATCCCTCCTAAGTGAAGAACATGAACCCAGTCCATCTGTTTTATCATCTCTTCAATCAGTGCTGGGCTTACAATCTAAATGACCATCTACATGTGTTACTTAAAGAGTGCAGTGGATGAGGCTCTGAAGAGCAGGAATGGACACCTGGAATCTTTTCCTTCGATTCCTTTATGGGCATCTCTCTGGAGAGCAATCAGAGACTTTTGAAAGGTCTACTGAACCATGAATACAGCAGTTCAAAGAGCACCAGGAATATGTCAATACATTAAGAAGCTCAACAGGGAAGAATCTCTCTCCTGAACGATGCATCAATCTTTTCCATTGCTTATTTGAAATGAACAATCATTCCATGGACAAAGAAATTAAAGAAATATCTGGAGTCACCAAAAGAACATCAAACAGAAATTGTCTCCTGCTCACTGCTCAGCACTGGCCCACATGGCTTCTGATGTCTGAGGAGGTGCTGGATGAGTTTGACCTGAAGAAATACAACACATCAGATGAGGGACGCAGGAGAACTGATCCCTGCTGTGAGATGCTACAGAAGGGCACGGTGAGTTTCTAATGGAGATGGATGAACTTATTTTTCATTGTTATTTTTTGACAAAATGTGAACTTGTGTTGATTATGTCCCTTCCACTACAGAACTGTGCATGACTGATTAATAGTTTTGATGTCACTGCTATCCCACTGCTGACGTACAGTATGAAAACATGTAAGATACCAGCAGATGCATAAATGCATAAATGAGTCAGTGATATTGGAGATAAATATTCCATTTCACTGCAGGTTGATAACTTGGCATGAAATGACACTTCACATCATTGCATTGCATACATCTTAATGTAAGTTTCACTTTTAGTATTTAAGTCTGCCCTTTGATTAACACAGTAAAGTCAGGATTCACAAATAGATTACTAATAGGTAACTGGTCTGGGCTGATATGTGGATTTATTCTATTGAATCTACTATCTAGTTATGTTCCAAATTATCCACTGTCTCTCAGTGAGGCTACTGTAAAAAAGTATGTAGGTGTAAGCCGAAAAATGCTTCTACGACTGCGTAGTTACACAGTTACACAGTTGCTTTGATGGACTTGTGGTCAAAGATAGAGATGATAAGAACAGTATGAGAAATACATTTCATAATTTATAGTTATAAGTTATATGGCTATATGAAATCTACACCACTAGTGTGTAGGAGTAGTGTGCACATGAATGTCAATACATGGACGTAGTTATTGCCCAAGACGACCAGCTTCCACCGACTTCCAGCTTTCCCAGGATTCCGTCTCCTGGGAAACAACTTCAGAGCTTTCCTTGTCCCCTGGGTTCCGACTCCAAGCAAGTTCCTGGTCTACGGGATCCACTCCCGCCAGTGCCGTGTCTCCAGTATTCCACGCCAGCATTTCCTGATTCCGCGATTTCCCAGATCGCTCAGTAAGCTCCGTGCCCACGACCCCAGGTCTTCTGTGACTATCTCTGTATTGTTCCGCACCCCTGCGTGCAGGTTTTTCCTGGTTCTTGTGCTTATGTTCAAAGTTTATTCCATAGATCTCCATTGTTAGCCCTTGTAATAGTTAATCCTAATTCCTCCTTAGTTTTTGATTTTTGTTAGCCTTTTGAGTTCATAATGTTTGGTCCATCTTTGTGTAATTACAAAGCTTGACTCTGGTGTGGTTTTGGTTTCTGTATCTTAGTATTTCGTTTCTGTATAATCCTTGTCTTAGTCTTTTTCATTGAACGTGTATTCCTGAGTTCTGTTCAGTTATATAAGTTCTTAGAATTGTCTTGTTGATCCTGTAGTTCCAGAGTTAGACTATGTGCAGTTTGGTTATATCTGTTCCTGCCTAGTCTTGTTCTTGTTAGTCATTCATACTGCTGATCGTGTTCCCCATTTGTTTGTGAGTCCGCCCTGTGTGTGACTTTTCCCCTATTCCCTGGCTGGATCCTCAAATAAACTCTGCTTTCTCCTGAAAACACCAATCTGAGCCCTGATGTTCCGTGGCAGTTTTTGTATTAGTATGCCATTACTGTCATGTAAAATGTAGCAGTGCATTTATAAATCTAAAGGGGAAAACTCAGCCCTACTTCAACTGAAATATTTTACTTCTTTCACCCCTCTCACTGAGAGTGAGGTCTCCAAACTCCTAACATGTAGCCTTCCGACTACATGCCCGTTGGATCCTATCCCATCCAACATCTTCAAGCCATATTGCCTACCTTCTTACCAGCAATCACACATGTGATTAATGCTTAATTTACTTCTGGAACATTTCCCTCTTATTTCAAACTGGCTCGGGTAAACACCACTGCTCAAAAAGGTATCTCTCGATCCCAATCATGTGAAAAAACTATCGGCCGGTCTCACTTCTCACACTCCAATCGAAAAACCTTTGAGAGGGCAGCTTCCAAACAGGTCACAGAGTTCCTGTCAAGGAACAATCTCGTGAATCCAAACAAGTTGGTTTAAAAGCGGTCACTCAACTGAAACAGCCCTGTTTTCTGTGACAGAGGCCCCTAAAAACATTTAGAGCATCAGCTCAATCCTCGGTTCTCATCCTGCTTGACTTATGGGATCGTTTAGCACTGCCGTCTGCAAGTACGGCAATCTAGACTATTCTCATTCGTAGTTCCACGTTGGTGGAACGAGCTGCCTAGCACTACCAGAGCTTTTTTTCTGTTTTTTATGTAAATAGTATTTATTGTTACACTAGGTCTCGTAGCTTGATTGTTCTGTCCCTTGTACATTCCACTTTGGATAAAGGTGTCTGCTAAATGACTAAATGTAATGTAAAATTGGAATATTTAACCTTTCATTATAATGATTTATCAGGACACCTTCAGAAAGGTATTGCTTTTTGGTAATTCCAGATTTACTATATGTCATGTGTCACTATGTTTTTGCAGACCTTGCTGAATGCAAACTCACAGATAAGTCCTTTTGGAATTGTGGCTACTGTTCTACAGTCACAAAACTCTCCTGATAGAAGCTGGGACCTGTGTAACAGTGACCTGGGAGATTCTGGATTTCAGCTTCTCTCTAACAGACTGTCTAGTCCCCACTGCAAACTGCAGACATTAAGGTTGGTGTTATACATGTCCTTATTGTCATTCATTTTCTGATTATTTCTGTAGCCCTTAACTATGATTTATGTTGTTATATAAGAGTAGTTCAGATACAATTATATTTGAAAAACATTACAGACATTTTCTGAAAAATATAGGAAAATAGATTAATTTATTTAAGTACTAGAGTTGAGCTCATAATAACCATGACAACATAACAGTGGACTAACTGTTCACATCACATTTTTCTTGTAAATGTACCAGTGAACATCTTACCCTGCCTACATCACTGTACTGGGGTGTGAAATAAATGTTTCTTAGACTGGTCAAATCACAAAAATGACTAATCCATCTGACTGATTAAATGTCTGACACCAGATCTTTTTTGGTCAAATTCACAGTGAATTAGTTCCCTCAATGCTTTAGCACCTGTTCTTTGTGTGAACAGCTAAAATATACTCCAGTGTTTGTGCACAGTCCTGGCTCTGTAAATGTGAAACAACATAGTGGATCTGAACTAGAACCAGGGCACTTTTTCCAGCCCAATCAACACATGGCTTCAGAAGCAGGAGGTGTAAAAATGATTGGAAGTTGGATCTAAATTATCAACAAGATTTCACAAGAATTGTGTACCCTTATTTTACTTTTCACTTGCAGAAAGAAAAAGAATAGGTTCCCTTTAGGCATTCAGCCATTAAAACATTTTGGTAATTAAATGTAAAAATAGCACTAAACTCTTGATAGGAATACACGTGTTTCTGTTGATTTTATCTCACCTGATCTACAAAGAGGCCTGTAGCCTGACTCTTGGTAAGGCCTACTGTGAAAAAGTATGTAGGTGTAAGTATCTGGTAGTATGATTACATACAGAACATAGACACACTCAGTGTGGTGAATAGTGTTATGCCATGTAAACTATCAGTGAAGGAAACATATATTTTTTTGCATTTATATGTGTGTGTTTGTTTGTTTGTGTGTGTGTGTGTGTGTGTGAAGGTATTAGGGATAATAATCTATATATATTGTTAATGAGGAAAGGAAAAAATAATGCGATGGAAAAACTGCTATTTTCTGTATGTAGCCATCAGCCATAATGGAGTTTCTGGAATAGAACGGAACCAATGGCAAAACTTTTTAGTTGCTATTATTACTCCATGTTCACCAGTTTAGAAAGGTGGCGGGCGGGGGGGGTACAAAGAGAGAGATGAAAAAGAGAAAATATATTTATTATATATTTAGTAATATGCTAATATTAAAATTTCAAGTTTGATGTTTTGAGAGCGACAACATTGCATTGTAAATTAATATTAGCATAGAAGATGCCAAAGCTTGCTCGATTCTACATAACTTCAGGTATAAACCCTGTCTTCTATCTGAATGATAGATAATGTTATTGGTTCAACAGATGCAGATAATGGCTTTCTCTCTACACCACTAGTGTGTAGTGTATTGTGCACATGAATGAACTGTGTAGTGGCATGACAGGGGTTGAAGCTCTTCATTGTAACAATATATGTCATGAATGTCATGTTAAATTTAGAAGTTTTTAAAACTTAAGGATGTTGGGAAAAACATACTAAAGTAGTGTACACATCAATGAACTGAGACCTGTAGAGGAATGTGAGTTGTGTGTTACTCCTTTTACAGGCTGCTGTGGACATTTATATGAGGGAAACTGTCAGGACTGTGGCAATATAGGGGTAGATCATGTTTGTGTTTTATTTTTGTCTTTTGTCACTATGTTTTGCAGACTTGCTGAGATGCACGACTTACAGATAAGTCCTGTGGAATTGTGGCTACAGTTCTTCAGTCACCAAACTCTCTGACAGAGCTGGATCTGTGTAACAATGACCTTGGAGATTCTGGAATTCAGCTTCTCTCTAACGGGACTGTTTAGTTCCCCCACTGCAAATGCAGATATTAAGGTTGGTATTATACATTTACATTTTACATTTACATTTAGTCATTTAGCAGACGCTTTTGTCCAAAGCGACGCTACAAGGGAGAACAGGTCAAGCTAAGAGCAATAAAAAGCATGGTTAACAATAAATACTACTTTACATGAGAATTAGAAAACAACGACCCTAGAAAAAGGAAAAAGAAGTGCAGGAATGTAAAACTGCTGAAGTGCAAGTTAAGCGCTAGTTAGGTGCCAGTTAGAAGGGAGGTGCTCTCTGAAGAGTTGGGTCTTCAAACAGCTTCTTGAAGTAGAGAGGGACGCCCCTGCTCTGGTAGTACTAGGCAGTTCGTTCCACCAACGTGGAACTACAAATGAGAATAGTCTGGATTGCCGTGCTTGCACAGACGGCAGTGCCAAACGACGCTCACTAGATGAGTGCAGCGTCCTGGGTGTAACATTTGCCCTTACAAGAGCATTTAGGTAGGTGGGAGCAGAACCAGCAAGCACTCTGTAGGCAAGCATACATGACTTGAACTTAATGCGAGCAGCTACTGGCAGCCAGTGGAGCTCAATGAGTAGCGGGGTGACGTGTGCCCTTTTCGGTTGGTTGAACACCAGACGCGCCGCCGCGTTCTGGATCATCTGTAGTGGTTTCACCACGCAAGCCGGCAGGCCCGTTGGGAGGGCGTTGCAGTAGTCAAGGCGGGAACTCCCCAAGGTTTGCACCAGCAGCTGGGTGGCATACTGGGTTAGGTACGGCCTGATTTTGCGGATGTTGTATAGCGCAAAGCGGCACGACCTGGAGACAGAGGCGATGTGGGCCGTGGAAGGTCCAGTTGGTCATCAATAATGACCCCGAGGTTTCTTGCTGTTTTGGATGGAAACAAGAGATAAAGAGTCAGTAATTGATGTTGTGGTGGATGGACCTGTTTGGCTGGGAAGACCATCAGTTCCGTTTTGGCCAGGTTCAGCTGAAGGTGGTGATTTTCAGTCCATGTGGATAATATCAGCGAGACAGTCCGAGATCCGCGCCGAGACCGTGGTGTCCTCAGGAGTGAAAGACAGAAACAGTTGAGTATCATCGGCATAACAGTGGTAGGAAAAACCATGCGAGCGGATGATAAGGCCCAACGAGGTGGTGTAAATGGCAAAGAGAAGTGGTCCCATCACCGAGCCTTGGGGCACCCCAGTGGTGAGGCGGTGAGGTACAGACAGCTGACCTTGCCATGACACGTTGAACGAGCGCCCCGTGAGGTAGGATTCAAACCAGGAGTGCGCATTGCCAGAAAATGCCCATACTTGACAGTATGGACAGAAGGATGCGGTGGTTGACTGTATCAAACGCAGCTGATAAGTCAAGCAGGACGAGAGCCGAGGATTGAGCTGCTGCTCTAGCTGTTTTTAAGGCATCTGTTAAAGACAACAGGGCTGTTTCGGTGGAGTGACCGCTTTTGAATCCAGACTGGTTTGGATCGAGGAGATTGTTCTTTGACAGGAACTCGGTGACCTGTTTGGAAGCTGCCCTCTCAATGGTTTTAGATAGGAGCGTGAGAAGTGAGACCGGTCGATAGTTTTCCACCTGAGTGGGATCGAGAGATGGCTTCTTGAGCAGCGGCGTTACCCGAGCCACTTTGAAAAGTACATGTAGTTGGACGGCTACCTGTTAGGATTTTGGAGACCTCACTCTCGCTGAGAGGGATAAAAGAAGGAAATGATAAGCCATTGACGGTTGCGCCCTTAGGGGGGGGAGACAGTTGGTCAAACTGTTTCCCGATGGCTGCCACTTTCTCTGTGAAAAAGGAAGCAAAGTTATCAGCAGTGAGGTTAGTAGCTGGGGGAGGAGGAGGGTAGAGCAGAGTTTTGAAGGTGGAGAATAGTTTTCCGAGCGTCAGTTGCACCGTTGATTTTGTCATTAAAAAAAAGTCTTCTTAGCAGCAATGATGCTGGATGAGAAGGAGGCCAGCAGTGTCTGGTAGCTTGCAAGATCGTCCAGTGCGGCAGATTTGTGCCACTTTCTCTCAGCCGCTCTGAGATTGGAGCGCTGCATTCGGAGGGTATCACTCAGCCACGAATGAGACTGGGTTAGATCGAGCAGGTCTGGTGGAAAGTGGACACAAGCTGTCCAAGCATGAGCTCAGAGTGGAGCAGAGAGCTTCTGTGGCATCATTGACACCTAGTGAAGAGAAAGTGGATAAAGGTGGAAGAGCAGAAGAAACCAGAGAGGAAAAGTGGGTGGGAGAGAGGTTGCGGAGGTTGCGCCGGAACGAGACCATCGGAGGGGGAACAGAGGGTTGCTCAATGAGCCGAACATCGAAGCGAATGAAGAAGTGGTCCGAGCGATGCAGAGGGGTTACCGTTAGGTTGTCCGTGGTGCAGTTCCGAGCAAGGATGAGGTCAAGCTCTTTTCCTGCTTTGTGAGTTGGAGGAGTGGGGACCTGTTGTAGGTCGAACGAGTGAACCAGGGTCCGAAAGTCAGCTGAGTTGGGATTGTCTAGGTGGATGTTCATGTCGCCAAGGATGAGTGTTGGACACTCGTGGTCAGGGATGGATGACAGCAGGGTGTCCAGCTCATGGACGAAATCACCCAGTTGTCCTGGTGGACGGTAGATGACAATTACATAGGTTTTAACAGGAGCAGTTACCATAATTGCATGATATTCAAAGGAGGCATACCTGTTTGAAGGCAGCAGTGGAGTGAATTTCCAGTTGTCTGAACTCAGCAGCCCCGTCCCACCTCCACGACCAGATGGCCGGGGAGTATGGGAGAAGGCATAGTTGGTGGAGAGTGCTGCCGGGATAGCATTGTTTTCAGGTTTGATCCATGTCTCCGTGAGAGCTAAGAGCCCTAGAGAGAGGTGGTTGGCATAACCTGAGATGAAATCAGCTTTTTTTGACTGCAGACCAACAGTTCCACAGGCCAACAGAGAAAGAGGTTACAGCAGAAGAGGTTTGTTGAAGTGAGCGGAGGTTACCCAGGTTGCGCTGCCGTCTGCTGCGCTGAGATCTTTTTTGACAACCAGTGACAACAGAGATGCTATTGTGACACATGGCTATGGCAGAAGCAAAAAGTTTACCTTGTTTGTGATCCTTGTTTCGGTGGACTTGTACAGGTAGACTGCATGTCTTTACCCAAAAAGGTCTTGTACAGGTAGACTTGCATGTCTTTACCCAAAAAGGTCTTGTACAGGTAGACTTGCATGTCTTTACCCAAAAAGGTCTTCACACGAAAAGGGCTGACACTTCCGCTGACGCTTCAGCACCAGTCCTATTAAAATAGCAGGCTCACTGATTGCATCCGGCTGAAGGCACTCCCAGATCTTGATTACACAAAAGTGGCTGATTGCTGTAGGTGTGGCTTGACAAACCAGCAAGTGAGTGAAACTAACTTGGCAAACAGGGGTAATTGCCAAGATAGTACAAATTCAGAGTAATCTAAGTAATCTAAGTGCAATTTAACTAGCAGAGCAGTACAAAATACACACACACAGTCCTTAAAGCCCTCTAGCTTTCTCTGAAGTAATTAAGACTGTAGTAAGCATTTATGTCCTTATTGTCATGAATTTTTGTATTATTTCTGTAGCCCTTAACTATGAATTATATTAGTAGTACGCTGGAAACTGTGAGGACAACTCAGCACCACTTTTATTTTCCTCTATCCTTTCATTTCAGTTGATTTCTCAGGACACTTTGTGAACAGCATCACCTTTCATTTTAAAGTAATATTTAGTCTTTTATTATGCTGTTATACAGACTTTCTGAATGCACACTATTAGATAAATCCTGTTTCCTCCTATCCCTCCAACTCCTAAAATGGAGGATGATAGATCTATGGGAACTGATGCATTTTCAGTTTAGTCAGGACCACTCTCATCTAGTAACAATTTACAAGTAATTAGAGTATTGAGAGGATACAACAGTAATCTGCTCATCATAGCGATAAGTATCAGTTTATCATACAGCGACTTTAACCGCCCAAACAACCATCCACCAAAGGTGTTAAGTGGAATAATAGTGAAAAGGTAACAGTACCGTGCTCTCATCATTGCCCATTTGACACTACTAATTAGCTAAACTAGACAGCAAAGGACATAGGTCGAATAAAAGTTACAAATGGATCTAGATGGACAATTGGACAGTGACTTCAGATCAAGTGTAGCTTCCATATTTATTGCAGATGGAACAAGAGAACCAATGGGCGAGGCAGAGATAAGGTGACACGATTAAAGGTACAGCAAAAGGCGATTCACCATTAGGTAGAAGGTGCTTCTCCCAGAGTGAGCAGAGGTATTGGTCTGTATATATATACAGCTGCAGAAAGGTTCCCTTTAGTTGGAAAGATAGTGTAGGTAGAGGCGCTGCCCCTACATAGACCAGCAGGGAGGGGTTGCCCCTCGAATGGAGAGATAGTGTGAGTAGAGACATTGCCCCTGTAACCCCTCTGAATTGGTCTGCGTTGTGTAGTTTTTTCATAGAGAAAGCCGGGAGACGTTGGTGAAGTTCTCCAGTTTATTCACCTGGCACAAACAATATCACGGGACTCCTTAGCACAGCAGCATGGGACACCTTACAGTGTGCTAATCGTGACTCTATATCCCCGAACTCTGATACATCGTTAATTCAAGTTTAATTACAAAGTAATATATCTAATTGAAATATATACAATAAAACAC
Organism: Clupea harengus; assembly: GCF_900700415.2. Lineage (NCBI taxonomy): Eukaryota > Metazoa > Chordata > Actinopteri > Clupeiformes > Clupeidae > Clupea > Clupea harengus. The sequence goes on from NW_024879564.1 coordinate 282,038, forward strand.
AAAACATGTACCTGGCACAAACAATATCACGGGACTCCTTAGCACAGCAGCATGGGACACCTTACAGTGTGCTAATCTAAGAGGGAGATTAAACATTAGCTATTCACACGTGTGATTTTGAACATCGATTAAAATATACATTCAGAGGTGCATAATTCCTAAACCAAACACACTATTTACATGAGGATATAATGTGGAACACCTCTCTATAATCAGTATGGATTTAATACATTCAGTCATTGTATTCTAAAATAATAATGTAGGAGCTCTCTTTATGCACAACTCACCGTGACTCTATATCCCCGAACTCTGAGGAGAGCCACTCTGTACAACATGCATAACCCCTAGAGGCCACTATTTCCCAACAACATGACTTATGCACATGCTCAGTGTGATTAAATAGCACAAAAAGGATGCAAGTGGAAGAAACCAAATCTTCACTGTTACATTCTCCCCCTCTTAATTCCACTTGCACATAAAAACAAACCATCCACACCCCTGCGTAGGACAATCCCTAATAACATTCAAAGCTTGTAACAAAAAAAACATGAAAAACATGCCCAGGTACCAACAGTATGCCTAAAACATTCCATAACACCACCTCTTCAGGCCATTATTTACAATACATTTACAATACATTCATGAATTGAAATAGGTATCCCCTTGTATACCTCTGTCAACCAAAAGGCTGTTCATTTAAGAACTCACTTAGAGTCGCGCTATTCACAAACTCTACAATGAAGACCTATAAAGTGCCATTTACACTTCACACATCCAATTCACTGACATGCACACATAGTGCACCATATCAAAACCACAAAAATAACAGGCCACAGCATCAAAATCAAAAAATAAACAAAACAAAGGATAGGAAGTAGGAAGAGTCTACCCTAACCAATCGTTCTGACACTAAGAACTGAACCAGCCCATTTCCTGAGCCTTTGTGCTTTTAAACTGGTCTGGGCTGACATGTTGTAAATTAGCCTATTTACAGGCCTAATGATACGACCTACCCTGGACCTACGTGTAGGAGTGTCAGAAAGGTGCTGGGCCTGTGTGGGATCAAGAGGACCTAAGGGCTCAGTGTGGGTGTTTGGTGCAGTAGGGCTCAGACTGTCTACATCATGGGCAGTATCAGCATCAGTAGCACAGGTCTCTCGATCCTGCACAAGACCGGCAACTACCTCACTGTAGGACACAGACTCATGGTCGGCTGTCAACTCAGTCATTTCGTCATCCTGCGAGTGGGCATCGTTGTCAGGGCCTTCAAGTGAGTGATCTGGCTCCTCGACAGAGATTTGGGACACCCATTCACTAGTGCGGACAGTCCTGTCGACGCACTCATCGGTGTCATCATCGCATTCAACACTGCAGGTAGAGACCAAAGAGACACTCTCATCTTCAGTTTCGGGCATGACAGGGAGAAAATTGACACACAGGAGCATGTTACGGTGGACTACTTTAGTCTGTCCTGTCACTGGGTTGAGTATTTTGAAGATGTGAGTCTTTGGGTCACAGTCCGTTACAGTGTAAATTACGTTCTCCCATTTGTCTGCCAACTTCTTCCGGCCTCTCTCGCCCTTGTTAGCAAGCAGCACTCTGTCGCCGCACACAATCTGGCCACCTTTCACTCGCCGGTTGTAGACTCGAGCTTGGTGTCTCTGCTCTCTGCTTGTATTCTTTTCAACGAGCAGCATCGCCTCACGGAGATCCTTCTGTAGTGAGTCAACAAACTTTGGGTAAGGGGCATCACCGTCTTCCCTCAGCACAGACTTGAACATCACATCCACAGGAAGCCGTGGGATGCGGCCAAACATGAGGTAGAATGGGGCAAAGCCGGTCGTTTCGTGAATAGTGCTGTTGTACATAAAGGTCAAAGTGTGCAACATCTGGGGCCAAGACTGTTTCTCTCTGGGCGGGAGCACCCTGATCATGTTACCGAGGGTACGGTTAAACCGCTCGACAAGGCCATTGCCCATAGGGTGGTAGGCAGTCGTGTGGGATTTTCTCACACCCGAGATCTGGAGGAGTGCGGCGATCAAATCACTCTCAAAGTTTGCACCCTGGTCAGAGTGAATGCGCTCAGGAAAGCCATAGAAGCAGAAAAAATTGTCCCATAACTTCCGAGCAACATGTTTCGCCGTCTGGTCTGGGCAGCAGAATGCGTGGGACAGCTTTGTGTAGTGGTCGGTCACCACTAAGACGTCGATTGCCCTGCCCTTTGCATCCTCTGCAGTCCAAAAATCGATGCAAACCAGTTCTAGGGGCGCAGTTGTCTTTACGCTCTCTAGGGGAGCTCGGCCGTCAGGCTCTGGTGTTTTGCTCATTACACATCTGGTGCAGCACTTCACATGGTGGGCCACATCACGCTCCATGTTTGCCCAGTAAAACCTCTGTTTGACCAGGTGCATTGTTCGAAGCTGACCCTGGTGACCAGCATCCTCATGGCAGCCTCTCAAGACATCTGACCGTAGAGACTGAGGCACAACGTACTGAAATCTCTTCTTACCAGTAGCTAGATCTTTAGACACTCTGAATAAGATTTCTTCTTTTAAAGACAACTTCTCCCACTGCTTTAAAAGTTTCAGTGTGCTCCAGTTCTCCTGTGCCCGCTCACGCCTGGAAGGCCGTCGTTTCCGCCCAACGTAGAAAATGACACGGCCAAGGTCAGCATCATCACGCTGTCTGTCCTGGAGCTCACGGGCCGAAAAAGAAGGCAAAGCACTCTGACCTATGTCAGCTAGACTCTGGAGATGACAGGCTAGGGGAACAGCTCTCACTCTAGTGGTCGTTTCCCATTCAGTGTGTCGACTGATAGCTGCAGCAACTTCATGTGCTGACATACTGGCAGACAGCTGATCTTTTGGCCCCTTGGACAAACTGGCATGTTGAGTGGCCTGACAGGTAGTGGACTGGCGGAATAGGTCTTGCAGTTCTGGGCCAGGCAGATGTTCTGAGGCGGACAGAAGGGCAGAGTAAGGCTCGTGAATAAGGCGGTGACTCACTTTACTGGCAACAAAAGGGGTCCGACTCAGGGCATCAGCAACTACGTTTTTGGGTCCAGGGACGTACTTGACATCAAACTCATAGGCTGCAAGCTTGGCCACCCAACGTTGCTCGCAAGCGTCCAATTTGGGCTTTGTCAAAATATGAGTAAGTGGATTATTATCAGTCCATGCCGTGAATCTGTGGCCCTTCAACCAGTGACTACATTTTTCACAAACTGCCCATTTCAAAGCAAAAAATTCAAGGCGATGGGCTGGATAGTTGCTCTGAGCCCTATTCAAAGTCTTGCTCGCAAAGGCTATGGGGCGGGCCCGATCTTCCCCTGGCACAACCTGTGACAAAACGGCACCTAAGCCATCAGTGGAGGCATCAGTGGATAGAATAAAAGGTCTTGAAAAATCAGGGTGTGCCAGTATGACATTTCCGAGAAGGGCATCTTTAAGTTTCTGCAAGGCCTGTTCACAGTCGGGTGTCCAGTCAGCAGCAGTCAGTTGACTTAACACAGGGACTTTTTTCCTCTTGCCTCCTCTGGTTACCCTAAACTGTTTGCTCCCAGCAACGAGGTTGAAAAGTGGCTTAGCTAAGGTGGAGCAATTCTCAATGAAACGCTGATACCACATAACTAGCCCTAAAAATGACTGTATCTTTTTGGCATCAGGAGTCAGCCCATCTGCTCTCATAAGATTTGCTCTGGTTACACTAGTGACTGCCTCCACCTTGGACGGGTCAGTAGAGATACCTTGACTGTTTATGACATGCCCAAGAAAACGCACAGAGCGCCTGAGGAGGAAACATTTTTTAGGGGCAAGCTTCAGATTGTGTAAACGCAGCCTCTGGAAAATCATTTCAATCCGTTCCAAAGCAAGTTCTTCACTTGGGGCAAATATCATGAGGTCATCAAGATAGCAAAGCAAGCTCATGAAATTCTGGTCACCGAAGATTTTCAACATCATTCTCATGAAACTTGCAGGGCTGTTTGAGAGACCCTGAGGGAGTCTATTGTACTCATGGAGTCCGACAGGAGAGGAAAAAGCAGTGTACTTTTTATCGTCTTCATGGAGAGGAACATTATAAAAACCAGAGGTGAGGTCCATTGTGCTAAAAAACACATTGCCCCCTAAAGCAGCAAGACAGTCTTCTTGGTGGGGCAGTGGATGCGCGTCTTTGACTGTGCGGGCGTTCAGCCACCGAAAATCTGTACACAGCCTCAGATCGCCATTTTTCTTCCACACAAGAACCAGTGGGGACGCATATTCACTTGTAGATTTCCTAATAATCCCTCTTTCTTCCATCTCATTCAAGACAACACGAAGCTTCTGGTAATCTGCAGGAGCGACTCGTCTGTATGGCAATCTAAATGGCTTGTCGTCCATCAAATGGATACGGTGTACAAAATCTTTCACCTCACCACAGTCTAAGCTGTGCTTGGAAAAAATGTCAGAATAAGTAACTGCGAGTTTGCACATTTCAGCTTTCCAACTGTCAGACACTTCACAAGAGTCAATATCCAGATCATTGAGGCCATGCTGTTTCAACGTGTCAGAGAATCTGGCACCTGGAACCTGTGTGTTGCTGTCAACGCGCTGGCCATTGGACACAAGGTGGGACAGCTCACCGTCTTGCATGTCTTCCAAAGCTAAGCAGGAATGGACGTCTGCCACCTTTGCATTTCTTCTAAGAAAAACAGGCTTTTCTGTTGGATTCATTATTTTCAGAGGCACCCAGCCATCACCCCATAAAGGAGTCACAACACGCCCCACAAGGATGTTTCTCGGGACTGACCGTGATGTGGTCGGCTCAACTATGACTGTAGAGCCGGGTGGGCCACGTGAGTTTGCTGGCAGTTTGCCCCAGACCAAATGCTCATGGCCTGGCAGAAGAGTAACGGCTTGGTGGAGCTTTACTGTGCCTATCTTGTCGGGGGGGACTTCACCCTGCCACTGGCGGACGCCAGCCAGCATGGCAACAAAGTCATCTCGGTCACCTCCGACACCAGAGCTGCCCTGTGTGGAGACTACTTTCCAGTACTCATCGCTTTCTTTGAGCTTATGGGTCAAGAATTTAATCACATTCGTGCCAATAATCAAATCATCAATCTGTCCGGGCACTACTAGTGTGGGCACAATGACGGCACATCCATACAGGTTAAGGCGGAGGTCACATACTCTCTTTGGATAGACAAGTTTCCCTCCACAGCCCACCAAAACAATGTCAGTGTTAGGCTTCACATCACAATCCAATGAGCCGGCATCAGTTAATTTTCTCTCAATGTTTTCACTAATGGTGCACGCCATAGATCCAGTATCAAGCATGGCTCTCACAGTAATTGATTCATTGATAACAACGGGGGTATAAAACAAACTATCACTTGTAAGTAGACGCGATGTATTCTGCATGATGACTGTGGCGGTGCTAGGCAAAGACTGCTTAATTGATTCAAACTTGACCTTCAAGTCAACAGTGTGTTTGAGGGATGCATTAGAAATGCCTACACTTCCCCTCTCCGAATGCAGGCTATCTAGTTTAACTGGGGGGACGGCACATTGGAGGGGGGCGGCTGGGGAGCAGAGGGACAGGACTGTCTCATGTGACCAGGCTGGTGACAGGCAAAGCACAGACGGTGGGTTCGGCAGTGTTCGAGGGTGGAGTGAGAGCCCTCACTACATATGCGGCATCTGTCACGGCCCCTCCTAGTGTGTTGTGGAGCACTGAATGAATTAGTAGCACGCAGGGCATTGACACTTTCAAGAACTTTACTGAGCATGTCAGTCATCCTGTCCACACTACTCTGTGAAGTGGGTACAGACTCATCAAGACGGCGGGGCTGTTCTATTGTTTGTTTACAGGACTGCAATGCACAATCTAGACTGTATTCACTGTGACTCTCTTCACTGTTAAGCATGAACGCTGCATTCTGCCTGGGCAAGGAACTGACCTCAGTGCGCCTGGTCTTCATTTCACACTGATACTCATCAATCCTTTCCTGGACCTCTTTGGCCGTCCACTGTTCAACAAGTTTACTCTTGAACACCATGGCAAGGGACTGATCAGGGCAGTGGCGCACAAACATCATTGCTACCTCTTTGTTCACATCCTCCATTCTCTTGCCCTGGCGCCTCAAGCACTCGTCAGCGACATCTGCTGCTTTGTTTAAGCGGACCCAGTAATCAAACGCACTCTCCCTATGTTTAGGTAGTGTGCTGTAAAAATCTGCAAGCGGCATGCAAGAATATGAAATGTCACTGAAGTGCTGTTTGAGAATGGCATAGATAACTTCAGGATGTTGATTTGAATCACGAGAGGGGTCGCTTCTGAGTGCTATCTTGACCACATCCTTGGCCCTGCCCATCAATTTACTTAGAATTTCATCCGCTTTGTCTGTAACTCCAACTTTCTTCTTTTTAAGAAAAGTGTCCATGAGATCTACCCATTCACTCACTGTGTACTTGTCTGTGCCATCGCCACGGAACATGGGCGGGTCTTTGACTTCTGACTTCAGCACCACATTAAGCTGAGACATGTCTACCGTAGTGCTCTGGGGCTGGCGGCTGCCGCCATTATAAGTGTCAGGAGGGAATGCTTGTGTGCCTACATAATCTCTGTCAGACATTAAACGGGCTGTGACAGTGTCACCAATGTGTTTGCCTAACTCAGTGATCAAAACACCTAAGTGCTTCAGTGTGTTCTCTGTCTCAGAAGATGAACTTATAGGGGTGGATGTTAGGGGAGCTGGGTAACTGTTGGAGAATAATTCACTACCTCCACATGCACCCATGTGCGTAGTATCTGCACCAAGCACATCTATGGGGCCAGGTGGCACAGGTAACTGCCCCGGATAACGTGGCTGAGCCCTCCCACGACTTATCCCAGGAGTAAAAATTGCCCTCCCTGCACCCACAAAATCAGTGGCTCTCCCAACACCCATTAAACCCCTCGCCCTCCCAACACCTAGGTAGTGGAAATCAGTATTATCCATCACTAAACACAAGTAAAGATAAAACAAAAATACTGTGGCCAAAAAAAATATAATCAAACTCCACTTGAAACATCAAATTAAAATTGACAGTTGAAAGTTCAATGCAAAATAAACTTTAACATTACGTTTCCATCAGATCCGAGACAATGTGAGCAAAATAGAGAAAGTGCTAGCTGCACCGTCTGCATCAAAGTTTCTAGCTTGCTAGTAGCCTACTATGTCACGTTAGTTTAACTGCGCTGCCTGCTAAGTGATCACAAACCAGCTAGTGTTGGACTCCAGCGATGTCGGACGACCCAAATCAATGCGATGTCCCACGGAGATCAGCAAGCGCTGACGTGATGAAGTGTCGGGTCACGGCACCAATGTAACCCCTCTGAATTTGTCTGCGTTGTGTAGTTTTTTCATAGAGAAAGCCGGGAGACGTGGGTGAAGTTCTCCAGTTTATTCACCTGGCACAAACAATATCACGGGACTCCTTAGCACAGCAGCATGGGACACCTTACAGTGTGCTAATCGTGACTCTATATCCCCGAACTCTGATACATCGTTAATTCAAGTTTAATTACAAAGTAATATATCTAATTGAAATATATACAATAAAACACAAAACATGTACCTGGCACAAACAATATCACGGGACTCCTTAGCACAGCAGCATGGGACACCTTACAGTGTGCTAATCTAAGAGGGAGATTAAACATTAGCTATTCACACGTGTGATTTTGAACATCGATTAAAATATACATTCAGAGGTGCATAATTCCTAAACCAAACACACTATTTACATGAGGATATAATGTGGAACACCTCTCTATAATCAGTATGGATTTAATACATTCAGTCATTGTATTCTAAAATAATAATGTAGGAGCTCTCTTTATGCACAACTCACCGTGACTCTATATCCCCGAACTCTGAGGAGAGCCACTCTGTACAACATGCCTAACCCCTAGAGGCCACTATTTCCCCAACAACATGACTTATGCACATGCTCAGTGTGATTAAATAGCACAAAAAGGATGCAAGTGGAAGAAACCAAATCTTCACTGTTACACCCCTACATAGACAAGCGTGGAGAGTTGAGTGTGGTAAAGGTCATGAGTTTTTAAACTTTAAATGTATCAGTTGTTTGTGTATGAAAGGCGGTGGTTATAAGCCGAACACAGCTGTGGGACTGAAACAGATCAATTTAGCAAATGATCTACACTTGTACAACTAAGATTGGTTCATTTCAGCCTATTCAGAAACCTCTACAATTGATGGGATAACATGCAAGAGGGTAGCTCTCACATGTACTGCAGATTGAAAAGAAAAACATTGGCAAGGCAGAGATAATGTGACATGATTAACAGCAAAAGGCTAGACAGTTTACTGGTTACATAGAGCACTTTAGGTGATCCCTTATCATAAAAGGTGAATATACCAGGGATGGGCATTATTACTAGATGTAAGTATAATATCTATTTAAAATGCAGAATAGTATTTTGACATTTGTATTTGATTGGCCTTATAAAATGGTTATGTAATTTGTATCAAAATAGTATAGTGTTGAATATTTTCGCATACTATATTCTAATAATACTATCAGTATATTTTGAGAATGGAGGATGGGGGAGGAGGCGGGAGGAACCAGTACAGATCCACAGAGGTACACTATTAAAAGGTATTGTGTGACTGGAACATAGAAATGTATTGCAATAGCGACATCCTCTGGCCACCATTGAAGCTGACATTGTGCGTCTGAAGTAGCTTTAAAAATGGCATGAATGCAAATGTGGCCAGGCAAACAGCAAGAATACCGTATCCAAATGGAATGGAATGGAATAATTCTGCCCTGATATTTTCTCAAAAACGGTTTCACCGTGATATGAAACAATGTTGCTGTCAACAATACTTATGGCCTCTATACAAGTTTGAATGGATTTGCATTTAACCATGAGAACATACACTCAGTTGCCAGTTGATCATGTACACTTAGTGAAAACTAATGCAGTCTAGTGCAACAGCCCTTCAATAAATCCCCCTTCATGATTATTCTAATGTGAACTTTATGAGAGGTGCCGATTCAACTATGCCATCATTTTGAAGGATGTAGTTTGTGGTTTTGTTAAACTGTATTTTTTGGGGGGGCTTTTTGTGCCTCTAATCGATAGTGCAGTGGAGACTGGGACAGGAAATGAGAGGGAGAACAGCTGGGGAGTGGACAGGAGAAATGACATCGGGCCGGATTCGAACCCGTGCCCTCCATGGGCGTCAAGCCCGAATGTGGTCGGGGCTACTGCTTGCGCCACAGTGCCCCCCTATGTTAAACTGTATTGAATTTTGGCTACCCTCACTGATTGAAATAGGCTGGTCAAATTAATAGAAACAAGTGTAAGTAGGCCTGCAACAGTGTTAATTTCGTTGACGAAAACTATGACGAAAAATATTCGTTAACGACCTTTTTCCCGTGACTAAAACGAGACTAAGACGTGACGAAAACGGATCTTTCTAAATAAAAACTATGACTAAATCTATTTTAACTTTCGTTGACGAGACGAGACGAAAATGTTGGTGGTTAGGCCGCAAGGTGAACCACGAAAAGTCTTTTAGAAATCGAATCCCGCTCCACAGGCGTGCATCTACACAATATTTAGTTCATAAAAAAGAAAGAGTCGTGCTTAGCTACCAAAAAAAAGTTTGTCGCTGACTTTCCAGTCAATTTTTGGTGCGTTTATGTTTTATGCCGAACTAGTTTCTTCAGAGCGCACAAGGATCTTGGTCGCGAGTGCTGGCACTTTTCGACACGTGATCATGCTACACCAATGAGGTAGCTGCTTTTTGTCAACAGAATGGCAAGATGGCGGCTCCCGTGGTTAGATTCAACGTTACCGATCAAGAGGAAAACACCCGAACATCCTCAAAAGTGGGCTAAATGGATTCTAAATAGTGCTGTATACATAGCCGCGTCCAAGAAGAACAATGAGGCAAATATACGATAATGTTATGCTTATGTTAAGTCATATAGATCAAGTTTGACATACCTGGGAATACACCTTACTGACGATCTAACATGGACTGTGAACACCCAGCACACACTGAAGAAATCAAGGCAAAGACTGTACTTCCTACGTCAGCTGAGGAAGTTCAGAGCATCAGCACCCATCAGCTGTGTGTCCTGACAGCATCATCACTTGGTATGGGAACTGTACAGCCTGTGACAGCAGTACCGCATCATCAGAGCACCTCTCCCTACAGACCTACAAGAGAAGACTGCGTACCAGGGCCCAAAGTATTGTAAAAGACTCCTAACATCCTGACCATGGACTTTTCTAAACACTGAGGTCAGGCAAACATCTCTGCTGCTACAAGACCAGAACAGAGAGACTGAGAAGGAGCTTCTTTCCTCAAGCATTCCGTATCCTGAACACACACAATGACTATATAAACAGCAATTGCACTTTTTTTCACACTTGCACATGGACTGTACACACACTGCACTTTATACTCCCTCTTGCTATTTATGAAAAATATTTCTTGATCTTTCTTTCTTCACACTCGCACAGAAAAAGCTTAACACCAAACGAAATTTCACTACATGCTTTACGTAAGTATTTCTATGTATGTGACAAAAAAACCTCCTTCCTTGTATCAATAAAAGGCAGTAATTGTACTTATACCAATGACCATTTGTTCGTTCGTTCATTCATTCATTCATTCACAAATGAAAACAACACTGATGAACCATAAAAACAATCTTTATGAAAAATATGAAATATGATATATAAAACTGTACAAAACTAAATAAGAAATAACAGATTAAGGACACTCAGTCCTCACTGTCAGTGTCAGGACGGTTATCTTCCAGTTCCTCAGTTTCTTTTGTGTTGGCACAATTACAGCAACGACATAAGTTTGTGCAACACAATCCTGCAGAAAAACAGGAACATCTGCCTGTCTCACAGGCACCTTTGCAGCCGCAGTCAGGGGCAGGGTTTCTGGTCATCCAGGTGATGTGCAAGGTCCCATCCTCTATTTGCCAACCATATCCAGCAGGTGATGGAGCACTTATATTTTGTTTGAGACAGGACCTCATTATTGCAGCCTAGTAGTTTCCCCTTTTGCAATGCTGATGGAGGGCATCAGCAGTAGGGGGAATGCATAATTCTGGCAAGGCTGATGATGCTATACAGAAAGCCTTGTACCTAGCTTCATTTACATTATCGGCAGCTGGCTGATCATATAAGTGGCATACATACTGGCAAAGAAGTGCAAATGTTGACTGCTACAAGTTAAAGTTAGTACCTAAACTTGTAAAAGCCTTTAGGTACTCATCTTTCTCACATGCAACAGAAAATGTCTTTCTTTTTCCTTTGCCTCCACTTGTGGAGTCACACCCAGAGAATGTGTGAATTCCGATCAAGGCTGAACACACACTGGTTCCGAGAGCTGATGACACCTTGGTAATGTCAATGATACGTGTCCTGTTGCCAGTCCCTGTGAAAACATATAAACTGCATGGCAAATCTGTCTGCACACTTACAGCAATGACTGCCACATCAGTGTCAGAGCTCTTGATAATGACAGCTTTATGCTCCCGTGCAGCATGTTGTGCATGTAAAAACACCCTTGTGTCACATTCTTCATGATCACACTGCAGGTCTTCAACAACACAAACAGACTGTACACCCTCCTTAACAGTCACACAGTGACATTGATTTGTATGTGCAAGCAGAGGTTTTTGCCCACTATTGTAAGGTCTGCATTTTTCCATACAACATACAGGAATTCGGTATTTGTTCCTTCTGAGAGAAACTTTTTCCATTGGGTTGGGGTCCTCTGATCCGGGCCAAAGATTTGCATGCGTTGTGACCCTGCATCAGCTCTATACATGACCGTTCTAGGTTTTTGATACTGATGGGGGAAATCACGAGTCAGCCTCTTCTTCAACATATCCTGTCTGCAACACAACAAAACAGTGACAATTAAGAGTCACAGGAGTATCATGAAAAGCAGAGAGTGGTGGAGGTGGTAAAAGACATTACAGGCTAGAACCTATCTGCCATACAGCACATTTAACACCAAAGATGCCCAAGAAAGGCACACAACGTCACAAACCTCACCACACACACCACACACACACACACACACACACACACACACACACACACACACACACACACACACACACCTTCTCTTTGTTGCCAAGTGGTACATGTCTGTGCAAACAGCAAGACTTAAAAACAGTTTCTCAGGCCTGTCACACACATGTTGTGTAAAGCTAGACTTGCACATGACAAATAATAAGACTTGAGAGAAAAATGCATTGCAGTTACCTGTAGTTTGAAGCTTCAAGACCTTCATTTGCTTTCACCAGTTCAATGAAGGCCTTCCTCAGCTGGCCCATTCTCTGCACCTCTTGGTTGACAAGCAGCCTTTGGCGAATGATCCTCTCACAGAATAACTTATAGCTGACATCAAACGTGGGCTCATTCCTAGAACACATATAAATGAGAAGGAAATAAATGAATAAGGGTTGTGATTGTGTGCACATACAACAGAATGCAGATTGAATGTTTACTTATATAATGTTAAGTTAGTAGCTCCTTGAAATGCAATTTAATAAATAACTTACTGTTCTTTCTCTGGTTTTTCAGGCCTCGTCAAAAACCTGGTGTACTGATTTTAACAGCCTTTGTGGTACTGCACCTCCAGAGCCGAGCCACGTTTGTAGGCTTGTCCTGTATGTATTCCATCGTGTAGTGGTGAAATAATGTACCTCTTCGTGCTTGACTGAAGTAATATGCATAAAACAATGTTTGTTTTTTGATTTATTAAGACATTCCGGTGTATTTTCTTCGTCTTCCGTACTGCTCGATGAAGGCAAGGTGGACGCCATCTTGCAACTCTGTTGACAAAAAGCAGCTACCTTATTGGTGTAGCATGATCACGTGTCGAAAAGTGCCAGCACTTGCGACCAAGATCCTTGTGCGCTCTGAAGAAACTAGTTCGGCATAAAACATAGACGCACCAAAAATTGACTGGAAAGTCAGCGACGAACTTTTTTTTGGTAGCTAAGCACGACTCAATCTTTTTTATGAGCTAAAGATTGTGTAGATGCGCGACTGTGGAGCGGGTTGAAACGAAAACAGTGTTCACCTTACGGCCTAGGTTGACTAAGTCACAATTGTTTTTTTTTTCTAAACTTGTGTGCACATGATTGGTTGAATGTTGCCCAGTCCTGTATATATCCCTCCTCCACATGCAAGTGACGCCCTAACAAACGTTATGATGGCTGAAGTTCAGGCACTCGGTACTGGAAGAAAAATAAGAATAGATATCTGGACAGTCTTTAATTATAACTTGACAGAAAATAAAACACAATGCACCGCAATAACCGGAGAGAAACCTTGTGGCTTCAAAATAGGTGGGAAGAACACAACAAGAGGCACCTGAAAGCGCACAAGACAACCCTGCCATTTGCCTAGGTAAATTAGCTAGTAACTGTCAATGATAATTAGCTAATGTTAACTAGTTATTCGAATATATTAGCCAAGGTTAAGTTAACTTCAAAGGGGCAGTCGAGTGTATAGGTTGTGTCAGCTCGGATAACTAGCTAGTCATTTTCCAAAACTTTTAGCTAGCTAACGTTAGCTAACTATGAGGTAGCATAGCTAAGTTATACTAGCTATCGATAACTGGCTAGTAAACGCATTGCAGAATGGACAATAGGACAGGCCACGCATGACATTATTCAAGAAAAAATAAATTAATATGTGATTGGTTTACATATCCTTGTCTATTTATGCAATTGTTATTATCATTGGCACTACTTTCAACTCTCAAACTATCCGTCTAGCTAAATATGTTGGTTATCAGATTGTACAGCAATTCATATGGAGGATATGTGGTTGATTTAACTAAGGCCAGGTAGACATAGTAGTTGTATTGTGTTATCACATCATTTGAATCTTCAAAATCTAGACTTGTTATTCTCTTATATTTTAATGATTATACTTTTAATTAAGTATTGCCTTAAAATTATTATTACATTGAATTCATTGGAATTCAGCTGTAGGCATATACTAGGAGATCTGTATCTTAGAGACTAATTGCATCCACAGTTTAAGTACTGCAAGCTTGACTATTATGCAGTTGTAAACACAAGGGGTCCCCGGGCCTGAGAAGGGAAGGAAAGGAGTTTAATGTGGCTATAAGATAGACTTTTAAATGTGACTAAAACTAAACTAAAATGTTCTGAGCTTTCGTCGACGAAAACTAGACTAAAACTAAGGAGGATAAAAATGACTAAAACTAAATCTAAAATAGCTGCCAAAATTAACACTGGCCTGCAATGCAATATAATTCAACAGCACCTCAAACTGCAGCCTCCAAAATGAATACACTGGATCAACAGCTTTCCATATTACTTTAAACAAATCATGAAGACAAGATTTATAGCAGGACTGGTGCATTCGTTTTAGCGTTACTGGCACCTGTATTCTTTTGCCTGGAAGAGGGACAAAGGCCTTTTAAGGGGAATCATCTAAATGTAGGTTATGTTTTTATCATCCAGAGGTGTTATTATAGTGTTTATACATAGTTATAATAGTGCAAAAGAAAGACATAATTGCACCCCACAGCATTTTTCATTTAAACCTGCCTTTTAAAAACAGCATGTAAAGGAGATTCTTAGTTTTTTTTACACAAACTCTGAATTGAAAAAGGCTTAGGCTACTTCATGTGTAAGTCTTTGGAAGTTGCAACCTAGACTAACCTAGATAGAAAGACTAGGGTACCATTCTACAGCTGTTCAAATCCTCTACAGCAGAGAATTCTCCAATAACAAATTCTGCTCACAAGGTGTGAGATTTAGATTTTCTCATGACATGATATGAAAATACGGCATATTTAATGATAATTCAAGCATATTAGACTCATTTCTTGGTCTGTCTTAAATTGTAGATTGACATGGGGTAAGGCGATCCTGTAGGCAACACAATAGTCTATGTTTCATGAAAGCAGACATATTAAATGATAATTCAAGCATATTACCGCAATATATTATTTTGTATTGTAGATTGACGTGGGATAAGGCATTCCAAAAGACCATGCGTAGCTGGCCATTCTCTTAAAAGGCCATGCATAGCCATTCTCTGATGATGATGATTCTCTCATGATGAATGTGGCATGTTTAGTTCAGCTTAAGCCAAGATGACAGAAAGAAAGAGCCTTTGAATTAGCACCACTGCTAAAATTACTGCTGTTTATTATTAAATACGTTATTAAATACGAGATTCTGGAGTTCAGCTTCTCTCTTAGGGACTGTCTAGTCACCACTGCAAACTGCAGACAGTGAGGTTGGTGTTGTCAGCATGGAGACACCATCAAACTTTGTTGCTCAGAGAATGGCCTACTTAACAGTAAGAAGGTGCTGCCATTTACACCAGTCAGTCATATGGTAGAATACAGGGGAATGGTGACACTACCTCTTGTGGAAGGAGTTCAAATGCATACTGGAGAACCTGAATCCTCAAAAAAAGCCATTTGAATGTTAATGAAAACGGTGTCCATGTTTGAGACAGAGTGCAGAGAACGCACACAGGAACATGAGTTACGGATTAAGATGATGCAAAAAAATGTTGAGTTCCTATGTGACACAGCAGGAAAACAGCAATATTCAGTTCTAACATGTTAATGTCAGTTGAATAATTACTTTGGTTTTGTGACTGAAGCATTCAATAATGGGCCACAATTCACTTGAAACACAAAATATGAAGGCCAAATGTTTCATGACTCATTCTAATCTCATTTTGAAAATAAATGAGTTTGTATATTTTAAAAGCTATGCATACAAATGTCCATGTATTTCATTGTTTTAAATAATTTCCTATCATCTTAAGGCCGCCCTTACAGCTCCCTGAGTTGCCCTTTTGGGCCCTGGTCCCCCTGTTGAGAACCACTATTTTAAAGGGCACCAGAGCATTTCCTTTGAAAACATCAGTCCTAGTTAAAAGTGTTTCTGTAGCTCATTCATCAGGTCTTCAAACAGCTCGCTCCTCTGCGTCCCCAAAACCAAGCTCCGCACCATAGGCGATCGGGCCTTTTGCTCGGCAGCGCCACGCTTATGGAACAGCCTCCCTGACCACCTAAGGGCAACGCAGATGCTGGACTCCTTTAAAGCTGGACTAAAAACATTTTTATTCAGGAAGGCATTTCTGGCCTTGTGTTAAATCTTATGTTAAAATGTTAAAAGGTTTTCTATTATGCTTATGTTAATTAATTTTTATTTTATTGTATTATTATAGTTTCTAATATGTTGGCACTCTGAGATTCTTTTGAATGAAAAGTGCATTACAAATAAAATGAATTATTATTATTATATTTAAATTTGTATTATTTTTGATACAAATATTTTTTTCAGTAATGACTGCCTGTACAATGAAGTAATTTAGGTACTGAAGAGATATTATGCTGATAAGGAGATTTTTCAGTTTAACTTGGAGAACAAAGTAGTGTGTACTATTTTATCTCCATCTCTGTTTCCATTTTAGAACTGTCCCTGACTAGTTTTTGGATCATGTATTACTCTCTCTCTCTCTCTCTCTCTCTCTCTCTCTTAGGCTCTCTGATTGTCTCATCTCAGAAAAGGGTTGTATTTGTCTGGCTTCAGCTCTTTCTTCAAACCCCTCACACCTAAAAGAGCTGGATCTGAGCTACAATCATCCCGGAGAATCAGGACTGAAGCTGTTATCTGTTAGACTGGAGGATCCTGACTGTAAACTGGAGAAGCTTAAGTAAGCGTAGAAAGAAATCCCAATGTTGTACTTTTCTGCATTATTCGTGTGAGATCAAATCAGTTTCTTCATACCTAGTGTAGTGATGTATGTTCGAAGATGTATTTAAATAGCTACTTTATCGACTTAGATGTAGGTCACTTCTTTGATACAGTGTCCAATATTGCAAATATGAATTTAAACAGATACATTATCTGAGGATTAGTCAGGCAGGGAAGTGGACTCCAAAGGAATCCAGAAGTCCAAATAAATGATATGGTAGCAAAGGGATTAGTCAATGAATAGGCAGTTGGTAAAGGTAAAAACTAGTCCCAATTAGGCAAGAAATAGGCAAAATAGGAATATAGAACTATATTTACTCTACATCTTCCTGATTCCTTTGTTCCTTTGTCCTTGTTTCTCTGGTGTCAAAGGTCAAGGTCCATCTTAACCTGCCTGCCTTCCTTCACATAATTAAACTAAGAGCACCAGTGCAAAATACAGCAGCATTCAATGCAATAAAATATTCACCATTGCTCCTATAGCCATTTATATTAGATTTATCAGAAATATCATTCTTCTTACAAGAATACATATGTATCTTTCCTTAAATTATCATCTAATCATGTAGTTATCTACTAACTATTAACTATTCAAATGAAAAAAATGGCAGATCTTTTCTGTTTTAGAAGAGTATATGTGTGACCGTGTGTTTCTGTTACAGAACTGACCATGCTTCTGAAAACAGAGCTCGACCACGTTTGCTGAGATGTAAGTCTTAATGGTTAATTCAGTAACTGTATGAATTGGGATCATTCACAGACATATGTTCTGTGTGTTCAGTCTGTAGTCTGTCTTCACTGAGTGTTATGCCTGTTGTAGCTGTTACCACTGCACACTTCACAATGATGCACACCAATGGATGGGTGTGTGTGTGTGTGTGTCTGTGTGTCTGTGTGTGTGTCTGTGTGTGTGCCAGGGTCACAGCAATTAATGAGCCCAAGGCTTTCATTTCCAATACCAAATCATTTGGGAAGTGTTCAGCTCTTAAGAAATCTAGAAAGTAAGATTAAGATGTTTACAAAGTATTTTTAACACTCCTCAGAGGACAGTAAGGGGTGGGGATGCATCCAAATGTGTTATTTGGGAAAGCATAGATAATGCGATGTAAGTAGGTTACTTCTACCCAAAATTGTTCATTGGTGTAAAAAAAAAGTCAGCTCTATGACTTCACATCAGTGCATCAGCTATGAGCTACTATGTTTCCTGAGATCAATTCATATCATCATTGTCACGGTCTTCAAGCGACTCAGAGACCTGAATGGATTGATTTGATTGGAAACAGCCAGTACAGGGGGAAACATGGGAAATAACAGAGTAATCTAAGTAATCTAAGTGCAATTTAACTAGCAGAGCAGTACAAAATACACACACACAGTCCTTAAAGCCCTCTAGCTTTCTCTGAAGTAATTAAGACTGTAGTAAGCATTTATGTCCTTATTGTCATGAATTTTTGTATTATTTCTGTAGCCCTTAACTATGAATTATATTAGTAGTACGCTGGAAACTGTGAGGACAACTCAGCACCACTTTTATTTTCCTCTATCCTTTCATTTCAGTTGATTTCTCAGGACACTTTGTGAACAGCATCACCTTTCATTTTAAAGTAATATTTAGTCTTTTATTATGCTGTTATACAGACTTTCTGAATGCACACTATTAGATAAATCCTGTTTCCTCCTATCCCTCCAACTCCTAAAATGGAGGATGATAGATCTATGGGAACTGATGCATTTTCAGTTTAGTCAGGACCACTCTCATCTAGTAACAATTTACAAGTAATTAGAGTATTGAGAGGATACAACAGTAATCTGCTCATCATAGCGATAAGTATCAGTTTATCATACAGCGACTTTAACCGCCCAAACAACCATCCACCAAAGGTGTTAAGTGGAATAATAGTGAAAAGGTAACAGTACCGTGCTCTCATCATTGCCCATTTGACACTACTAATTAGCTAAACTAGACAGCAAAGGACATAGGTCGAATAAAAGTTACAAATGGATCTAGATGGACAATTGGACAGTGACTTCAGATCAAGTGTAGCTTCCATATTTATTGCAGATGGAACAAGAGAACCAATGGGCGAGGCAGAGATAAGGTGACACGATTAAAGGTACAGCAAAAGGCGATTCACCATTAGGTAGAAGGTGCTTCTCCCAGAGTGAGCAGAGGTATTGGTCTGTATATATATACAGCTGCAGAAAGGTTCCCTTTAGTTGGAAAGATAGTGTAGGTAGAGGCGCTGCCCCTACATAGACCAGCAGGGAGGGGTTGCCCCTCGAATGGAGAGATAGTGTGAGTAGAGACATTGCCCCTGTAACCCCTCTGAATTGGTCTGCGTTGTGTAGTTTTTTCATAGAGAAAGCCGGGAGACGTTGGTGAAGTTCTCCAGTTTATTCACCTGGCACAAACAATATCACGGGACTCCTTAGCACAGCAGCATGGGACACCTTACAGTGTGCTAATCGTGACTCTATATCCCCGAACTCTGATACATCGTTAATTCAAGTTTAATTACAAAGTAATATATCTAATTGAAATATATACAATAAAACACAAAACATGTACCTGGCACAAACAATATCACGGGACTCCTTAGCACAGCAGCATGGGACACCTTACAGTGTGCTAATCTAAGAGGGAGATTAAACATTAGCTATTCACACGTGTGATTTTGAACATCGATTAAAATATACATTCAGAGGTGCATAATTCCTAAACCAAACACACTATTTACATGAGGATATAATGTGGAACACCTCTCTATAATCAGTATGGATTTAATACATTCAGTCATTGTATTCTAAAATAATAATGTAGGAGCTCTCTTTATGCACAACTCACCGTGACTCTATATCCCCGAACTCTGAGGAGAGCCACTCTGTACAACATGCTAACCCCTAGAGGCCACTATTTCCCCAACAACATGACTTATGCACATGCTCAGTGTGATTAAATAGCACAAAAAGGATGCAAGTGGAAGAAACCAAATCTTCACTGTTACATTCTCCCCCTCTTAATTCCACTTGCACATAAAAACAAACCATCCACACCCCTGCGTAGGACAATCCCTAATAACATTCAAAGCTTGTAACAAAAAAACATGAAAAACATGCCCAGGTACCAACAGTATGCCTAAAACATTCCATAACACCACCTCTTCAGGCCATTATTTACAATACATTTACAATACATTCATGAATTGAAATAGGTATCCCCTTGTATACCTCTGTCAACCAAAAGGCTGTTCATTTAAGAACTCACTTAGAGTCGCGCTATTCACAAACTCTACAATGAAGACCTATAAAGTGCCATTTACACTTCACACATCCAATTCACTGACATGCACACATAGTGCACCATATCAAAACCACAAAAATAACAGGCCACAGTATCAAAATCAAAAAATAAACAAAACAAAGGATAGGAAGTAGGAAGAGTCTACCCTAACCAATCGTTCTGACACTAAGAACTGAACCAGCCCATTTCCTGAGCCTTTGTGCTTTTAAACTGGTCTGGGCTGACATGTTGTAAATTAGCCTATTTACAGGCCTAATGATACGACCTACCCTGGACCTACGTGTAGGAGTGTCAGAAAGGTGCTGGGCCTGTGTGGGATCAAGAGGACCTAAGGGCTCAGTGTGGGTGTTTGGTGCAGTAGGGCTCAGACTGTCTACATCATGGGCAGTATCAGCATCAGTAGCACAGGTCTCTCGATCCTGCACAAGACCGGCAACTACCTCACTGTAGGACACAGACTCATGGTCGGCTGTCAACTCAGTCATTTCGTCATCCTGCGAGTGGGCATCGTTGTCAGGGCCTTCAAGTGAGTGATCTGGCTCCTCGACAGAGATTTGGGACACCCATTCACTAGTGCGGACAGTCCTGTCGACGCACTCATCGGTGTCATCATCGCATTCAACACTGCAGGTAGAGACCAAAGAGACACTCTCATCTTCAGTTTCGGGCATGACAGGGAGAAAATTGACACACAGGAGCATGTTACGGTGGACTACTTTAGTCTGTCCTGTCACTGGGTTGAGTATTTTGAAGATGTGAGTCTTTGGGTCACAGTCCGTTACAGTGTAAATTACGTTCTCCCATTTGTCTGCCAACTTCTTCCGGCCTCTCTCGCCCTTGTTAGCAAGCAGCACTCTGTCGCCGCACACAATCTGGCCACCTTTCACTCGCCGGTTGTAGACTCGAGCTTGGTGTCTCTGCTCTCTGCTTGTATTCTTTTCAACGAGCAGCATCGCCTCACGGAGATCCTTCTGTAGTGAGTCAACAAACTTTGGGTAAGGGGCATCACCGTCTTCCCTCAGCACAGACTTGAACATCACATCCACAGGAAGCCGTGGGATGCGGCCAAACATGAGGTAGAATGGGGCAAAGCCGGTCGTTTCGTGAATAGTGCTGTTGTACATAAAGGTCAAAGTGTGCAACATCTGGGGCCAAGACTGTTTCTCTCTGGGCGGGAGCACCCTGATCATGTTACCGAGGGTACGGTTAAACCGCTCGACAAGGCCATTGCCCATAGGGTGGTAGGCAGTCGTGTGGGATTTTCTCACACCCGAGATCTGGAGGAGTGCGGCGATCAAATCACTCTCAAAGTTTGCACCCTGGTCAGAGTGAATGCGCTCAGGAAAGCCATAGAAGCAGAAAAAATTGTCCCATAACTTCCGAGCAACATGTTTCGCCGTCTGGTCTGGGCAGCAGAATGCGTGGGACAGCTTTGTGTAGTGGTCGGTCACCACTAAGACGTCGATTGCCCTGCCCTTTGCATCCTCTGCAGTCCAAAAATCGATGCAAACCAGTTCTAGGGGCGCAGTTGTCTTTACGCTCTCTAGGGGAGCTCGGCCGTCAGGCTCTGGTGTTTTGCTCATTACACATCTGGTGCAGCACTTCACATGGTGGGCCACATCACGCTCCATGTTTGCCCAGTAAAACCTCTGTTTGACCAGGTGCATTGTTCGAAGCTGACCCTGGTGACCAGCATCCTCATGGCAGCCTCTCAAGACATCTGACCGTAGAGACTGAGGCACAACGTACTGAAATCTCTTCTTACCAGTAGCTAGATCTTTAGACACTCTGAATAAGATTTCTTCTTTTAAAGACAACTTCTCCCACTGCTTTAAAAGTTTCAGTGTGCTCCAGTTCTCCTGTGCCCGCTCACGCCTGGAAGGCCGTCGTTTCCGCCCAACGTAGAAAATGACACGGCCAAGGTCAGCATCATCACGCTGTCTGTCCTGGAGCTCACGGGCCGAAAAAGAAGGCAAAGCACTCTGACCTATGTCAGCTAGACTCTGGAGATGACAGGCTAGGGGAACAGCTCTCACTCTAGTGGTCGTTTCCCATTCAGTGTGTCGACTGATAGCTGCAGCAACTTCATGTGCTGACATACTGGCAGACAGCTGATCTTTTGGCCCCTTGGACAAACTGGCATGTTGAGTGGCCTGACAGGTAGTGGACTGGCGGAATAGGTCTTGCAGTTCTGGGCCAGGCAGATGTTCTGAGGCGGACAGAAGGGCAGAGTAAGGCTCGTGAATAAGGCGGTGACTCACTTTACTGGCAACAAAAGGGGTCCGACTCAGGGCATCAGCAACTACGTTTTTGGGTCCAGGGACGTACTTGACATCAAACTCATAGGCTGCAAGCTTGGCCACCCAACGTTGCTCGCAAGCGTCCAATTTGGGCTTTGTCAAAATATGAGTAAGTGGATTATTATCAGTCCATGCCGTGAATCTGTGGCCCTTCAACCAGTGACTAAATTTTTCACAAACTGCCCATTTCAAAGCAAAAAATTCAAGGCGGTGGGCTGGATAGTTGCTCTGAGCCCTATTCAAAGTCTTGCTCGCAAAGGCTATGGGGCGGGCCCGATCTTCCCCTGGCACAACCTGTGACAAAACGGCACCTAAGCCATCAGTGGAGGCATCAGTGGATAGAATAAAAGGTCTTGAAAAATCAGGGTGTGCCAGTATGACATTTCCGAGAAGGGCATCTTTAAGTTTCTGCAAGGCCTGTTCACAGTCGGGTGTCCAGTCAGCCGCAGTCAGTTGACTTAACACAGGGACTTTTTTTCTCTTGCCTCCTCTGGTTACCCTAAACTGTTTGCTCCCAGCAACGAGGTTGAAAAGTGGCTTAGCTAAGGTGGAGCAATTCTCAATGAAACGCTGATACCACATAACTAGCCCTAAAAATGACTGTATCTTTTTGGCATCAGGAGTCAGCCCATCTGCTCTCATAAGATTTGCTCTGGTTACACTAGTGACTGCCTCCACCTTGGACGGGTCAGTAGAGATACCTTGACTGTTTATGACATGCCCAAGAAAACGCACAGAGCGCCTGAGGAGGAAACATTTTTTAGGGGCAAGCTTCAGATTGTGTAAACGCAGCCTCTGGAAAATCATTTCAATCCGTTCCAAAGCAAGTTCTTCACTTGGGGCAAATATCATGAGGTCATCAAGATAGCAAAGCAAGCTCATGAAATTCTGGTCACCGAAGATTTTCAACATCATTCTCATGAAACTTGCAGGGCTGTTTGAGAGACCCTGAGGGAGTCTATTGTACTCATGGAGTCCGACAGGAGAGGAAAAAGCAGTGTACTTTTTATCGTCTTCATGGAGAGGAACATTATAAAAACCAGAGGTGAGGTCCATTGTGCTAAAAAACACATTGCCCCCTAAAGCAGCAAGACAGTCTTCTTGGTGGGGCAGTGGATGCGCGTCTTTGACTGTGCGGGCGTTCAGCCACCGAAAATCTGTACACAGCCTCAGATCGCCATTTTTCTTCCACACAAGAACCAGTGGGGACGCATATTCACTTGTAGATTTCCTAATAATCCCTCTTTCTTCCATCTCATTCAAGACAACACGAAGCTTCTGGTAATCTGCAGGAGCGACTCGTCTGTATGGCAATCTAAATGGCTTGTCGTCCATCAAATGGATACGGTGTACAAAATCTTTCACCTCACCACAGTCTAAGCTGTGCTTGGAAAAAATGTCAGAATAAGTAACTGCGAGTTTGCACATTTCAGCTTTCCAACTGTCAGACACTTCACAAGAGTCAATATCCAGATCATTGAGGCCATGCTGTTTCAACGTGTCAGAGAATCTGGCACCTGGAACCTGTGTGTTGCTGTCAACGCGCTGGCCATTGGACACAAGGTGGGACAGCTCACCGTCTTGCATGTCTTCCAAAGCTAAGCAGGAATGGACGTCTGCCACCTTTGCATTTCTTCTAAGAAAAACAGGCTTTTCTGTTGGATTCATTATTTTCAGAGGCACCCAGCCATCACCCCATAAAGGAGTCACAACACGCCCCACAAGGATGTTTCTCGGGACTGACCGTGATGTGGTCGGCTCAACTATGACTGTAGAGCCGGGTGGGCCACGTGAGTTTGCTGGCAGTTTGCCCCAGACCAAATGCTCATGGCCTGGCAGAAGAGTAACGGCTTGGTGGAGCTTTACTGTGCCTATCTTGTCGGGGGGGACTTCACCCTGCCACTGGCGGACGCCAGCCAGCATGGCAACAAAGTCATCTCGGTCACCTCCGACACCAGAGCTGCCCTGTGTGGAGACTACTTTCCAGTACTCATCGCTTTCTTTGAGCTTATGGGTCAAGAATTTAATCACATTCGTGCCAATAATCAAATCATCAATCTGTCCGGGCACTACTAGTGTGGGCACAATGACGGCACATCCATACAGGTTAAGGCGGAGGTCACATACTCTCTTTGGATAGACAAGTTTCCCTCCACAGCCCACCAAAACAATGTCAGTGTTAGGCTTCACATCACAATCCAATGAGCCGGCATCAGTTAATTTTCTCTCAATGTTTTCACTAATGGTGCACGCCATAGATCCAGTATCAAGCATGGCTCTCACAGTAATTGATTCATTGATAACAACGGGGGTATAAAACAAACTATCACTTGTGAGTAGACGCGATGTATTCTGCATGATGACCGTGGCGGTGCTAGGCAAAGACTGCTTAATTGATTCAAACTTGACCTTCAAGTCAACAGTGTGTTTGAGGGATGCATTAGAAATGCCTACACTTCCCCTCTCCGAATGCAGGCTATCTAGTTTAACTGGGGGGACGGCACATTGGAGGGGGGCGGCTGGGGAGCAGAGGGACAGGACTGTCTCATGTGACCAGGCTGGTGACAGGCAAAGCACAGACGGTGGGTTCGGCAGTGTTCGAGGGTGGAGTGAGAGCCCTCACTACATATGCGGCATCTGTCACGGCCCCTCCTAGTGTGTTGTGGAGCACTGAATGAGTTAGTAGCACGCAGGGCATTGACACTTTCAAGAACTTTACTGAGCATGTCAGTCATCCTGTCCACACTACTCTGTGAAGTGGGTACAGACTCATCAAGACGGCGGGGCTGTTCTATTGTTTGTTTACAGGACTGCAATGCACAATCTAGACTGTATTCACTGTGACTCTCTTCACTGTTAAGCATGAACGCTGCATTCTGCCTGGGCAAGGAACTGACCTCAGTGCGCCTGGTCTTCATTTCACACTGATACTCATCAATCCTTTCCTGGACCTCTTTGGCCGTCCACTGTTCAACAAGTTTACTCTTGAACACCATGGCAAGGGACTGATCAGGGCAGTGGCGCACAAACATCATTGCTACCTCTTTGTTCACATCCTCCATTCTCTTGCCCTGGCGCCTCAAGCACTCGTCAGCGACATCTGCTGCTTTGTTTAAGCGGACCCAGTAATCAAACGCACTCTCCCTATGTTTAGGTAGTGTGCTGTAAAAATCTGCAAGCGGCATGCAAGAATATGAAATGTCACTGAAGTGCTGTTTGAGAATGGCATAGATAACTTCAGGATGTTGATTTGAATCACGAGAGGGGTCGCTTCTGAGTGCTATCTTGACCACATCCTTGGCCCTGCCCATCAATTTACTTAGAATTTCATCCGCTTTGTCTGTAACTCCA
Source organism: Clupea harengus (assembly GCF_900700415.2). Lineage (NCBI taxonomy): Eukaryota > Metazoa > Chordata > Actinopteri > Clupeiformes > Clupeidae > Clupea > Clupea harengus. Next base: position 307,792 of record NW_024879564.1, read on the forward strand.
ACTTTCTTCTTTTTAAGAAAAGTGTCCATGAGATCTACCCATTCACTCACTGTGTACTTGTCTGTGCCATCGCCACGGAACATGGGCGGGTCTTTGACTTCTGACTTCAGCACCACATTAAGCTGAGACATGTCTACCGTAGTGCTCTGGGGCTGGCGGCTGCCGCCATTATAAGTGTCAGGAGGGAATGCTTGTGTGCCTACATAATCTCTGTCAGACATTAAACGGGCTGTGACAGTGTCACCAATGTGTTTGCCTAACTCAGTGATCAAAACACCTAAGTGCTTCAGTGTGTTCTCTGTCTCAGAAGATGAACTTATAGGGGTGGATGTTAGGGGAGCTGGGTAACTGTTGGAGAATAATTCACTACCTCCACATGCACCCATGTGCGTAGTATCTGCACCAAGCACATCTATGGGGCCAGGTGGCACAGGTAACTGCCCCGGATAACGTGGCTGAGCCCTCCACGACTTATCCCAGGAGTAAAAATTGCCCTCCCTGCACCCACAAAATCAGTGGCTCTCCCAACACCCATTAAACCCCTCGCCCTCCCAACACCTAGGTAGTGGAAATCAGTATTATCCATCACTAAACACAAGTAAAGATAAAACAAAAATACTGTGGCCAAAAAAAATATAATCAAACTCCACTTGAAACATCAAATTAAAATTGACAGTTGAAAGTTCAATGCAAAATAAACTTTAACATTACGTTTCCATCAGATCCGAGACAATGTGAGCAAAATAGAGAAAGTGCTAGCTGCACCGTCTGCATCAAAGTTTCTAGCTTGCTAGTAGCCTACTATGTCACGTTAGTTTAACTGCGCTGCCTGCTAAGTGATCACAAACCAGCTAGTGTTGGACTCCAGCGATGTCGGACGACCCAAATCAATGCGATGTCCCACGGAGATCAGCAAGCGCTGACGTGATGAAGTGTCGGGTCACGGCACCAATGTAACCCCTCTGAATTTGTCTGCGTTGTGTAGTTTTTTCATAGAGAAAGCCGGGAGACGTGGGTGAAGTTCTCCAGTTTATTCACCTGGCACAAACAATATCACGGGACTCCTTAGCACAGCAGCATGGGACACCTTACAGTGTGCTAATCGTGACTCTATATCCCCGAACTCTGATACATCGTTAATTCAAGTTTAATTACAAAGTAATATATCTAATTGAAATATATACAATAAAACACAAAACATGTACCTGGCACAAACAATATCACGGGACTCCTTAGCACAGCAGCATGGGACACCTTACAGTGTGCTAATCTAAGAGGGAGATTAAACATTAGCTATTCACACGTGGTGATTTTGAACATCGATTAAAATATACATTCAGAGGTGCATAATTCCTAAACCAAAACACACTATTTACATGAGGATATAATGTGGAACAACCTCTCTATAATCAGTATGGATTTAATACATTCAGTCATTGTATTCTAAAATAATAATGTAGGAGCTCTCTTTATGCACAACTCACCGTGACTCTATACCCCGAACTCTGAGGAGAGCCACTCTGTACAACATGCCTAACCCCTAGAGGCCACTATTTCCCCAACAACATGACTTATGCACATGCTCAGTGTGATTAAATAGCACAAAAAGGATGCAAGTGGAAGAAACCAAATCTTCACTGTTACACCCCTACATAGACAAGCGTGGAGAGTTGAGTGTGGTAAAGGTCATGAGTTTTTAAACTTTAAATGTATCAGTTGTTTGTGTATGAAAGGCGGTGGTTATAAGCCGAACACAGCTGTGGGACTGAAACAGATCAATTTAGCAAATGATCTACACTTGTACAACTAAGATTGGTTCATTTCAGCCTATTCAGAAACCTCTACAATTGATGGATAACATGCAAGAGGGTAGCTCTCACATGTACTGCAGATTGAAAAGAAAAACATTGGCAAGGCAGAGATAATGTGACATGATTAACAGCAAAGGCTAGACAGTTTACTGGTTACATAGAGCACTTTAGGTGATCCCTTATCATAAAAGGTGAATATACCAGGGATGGGCATTATTACTAGATGTAAGTATAATATCTATTTAAATGCAGAATAGTATTTTGACATTTGTATTTGATTGGCCTTATAAAATGGTTATGTAATTTGTATCAAAATAGTATAGTGTTGAATATTTTCGCATACTATATTCTAATAATACTATCAGTATATTTTGAGAATGGAGGATGGGGGAGGAGGCGGGAGGAACCAGTACAGATCCACAGAGGTACACTATTAAAAGGTATTGTGTGACTGGAACATAGAAATGTATTGCAATAGCGACATCCTCTGGCCACCATTGAAGCTGACATTGTGCGTCTGAAGTAGCTTTAAAAATGGCATGAATGCAAATGTGGCCAGGCAAACAGCAAGAATACCGTATCCAAATGGAATGGAATGGAATAATTCTGCCCTGATATTTTTCTCAAAAACGGTTTTCACCGTGATATGAAACAATGTTGCTGTCAACAATACTTATGGCCTCTATACAAGTTTGAATGGATTTGCATTTAACCATGAGAACATACACTCAGTTGCCAGTTGATCATGTACACTTAGTGAAAACTAATGCAGTCTAGTGCAACAGCCCTTCAATAAATCCCCCTTCATGATTATTCTAATGTGAACTTTATGAGAGGGTGCCGATTCAACTATGCCATCATTTTGAAGGATGTAGTTTGTGGTTTTGTTAAACTGTATTTTTTGGGGGGGCTTTTTGTGCCTCTAATCGATAGTGCAGTGGAGACTGGGACAGGAAATGAGAGGGAGAACAGCTGGGGAGTGGACAGGAGAAATGACATCGGGCCGGATTCGAACCCGTGCCCTCCATGGGCGTCAAGCCCGAATGTGGTCGGGGCTACTGCTTGCGCCACAGTGCCCCCCTATGTTAAACTGTATTGAATTTTGGCTACCCTCACTGATTGAAATAGGCTGGTCAAATTAATAGAAACAAGTGTAAGTAGGCCTGCAACAGTGTTAATTTCGTTGACGAAAACTATGACGAAAAATATTCGTTAACGACCTTTTTCCCGTGACTAAAACGAGACTAAGACGTGACGAAAACGGATCTTTCTAAATAAAAACTATGACTAAATCTATTTTAACTTTCGTTGACGAGACGAGACGAAAATGTTGGTGGTTAGGCCGCAAGGTGAACCACGAAAAGTCTTTTAGAAATCGAATCCCGCTCCACAGGCGTGCATCTACACAATATTTAGTTCATAAAAAAGAAAGAGTCGTGCTTAGCTACCAAAAAAAGTTTGTCGCTGACTTTCCAGTCAATTTTTGGTGCGTTTATGTTTTATGCCGAACTAGTTTCTTCAGAGCGCACAAGGATCTTGGTCGCGAGTGCTGGCACTTTTCGACACGTGATCATGCTACACCAATGAGGTAGCTGCTTTTTGTCAACAGAATGGCAAGATGGCGGCTCCCGTGGTTAGATTCAACGTTACCGATCAAGAGGAAAACACCCGAACATCCTCAAAAGTGGGCTAAAATGGATTCTAAATAGTGCTGTATACATAGCCGCGTCCAAGAAGAACAATGAGGCAAATATACGATAATGTTATGCTTATGTTAAGTCATATAGATCAAGTTTGACATACCTGGGAATACACCTTACTGACGATCTAACATGGACTGTGAACACCCAGCACACACTGAAGAAATCAAGGCAAAGACTGTACTTCCTACGTCAGCTGAGGAAGTTCAGAGCATCAGCACCCATCAGCTGTGTGTCCTGACAGCATCATCACTTGGTATGGGAACTGTACAAGCCTGTGACAGCAGTACCGCATCATCAGAGCACCTCTCCCTACAGACCTACAAGAGAAGACTGCGTACCAGGGCCCAAAGTATTGTAAAAGACTCCTAACATCCTGACCATGGACTTTTCTAAACACTGAGGTCAGGCAAACATCTCTGCTGCTACAAGACCAGAACAGAGAGACTGAGAAGGAGCTTCTTTCCTCAAGCATTCCGTATCCTGAACACACACAATGACTATATAAACAGCAATTGCACTTTTTTTCACACTTGCACATGGACTGTACACACACTGCACTTTATACTCCCTCTTGCTATTTATGAAAAATATTTCTTGATCTTTCTTTCTTCACACTCGCACAGAAAAAGCTTAACACCAAACGAAATTTCACTACATGCTTTACGTAAGTATTTCTATGTATGTGACAAAAAAACCTCCTTCCTTGTATCAATAAAAGGCAGTAATTGTACTTATACCAATGACCATTTGTTCGTTCGTTCATTCATTCATTCATTCACAAATGAAAACAACACTGATGAACCATAAAAACAATCTTTATGAAAAATATGAAATATGATATATAAAACTGTACAAAACTAAATAAGAAATAACAGATTAAGGACACTCAGTCCTCACTGTCAGTGTCAGGACGGTTATCTTCCAGTTCCTCAGTTTCTTTTGTGTTGGCACAATTACAGCAACGACATAAGTTTGTGCAACACAATCCTGCAGAAAAACAGGAACATCTGCCTGTCTCACAGGCACCTTTGCAGCCGCAGTCAGGGGCAGGGTTTCTGGTCATCCAGGTGATGTGCAAGGTCCCATCCTCTATTTGCCAACCATATCCAGCAGGTGATGGAGCACTTATATTTTGTTTGAGACAGGACCTCATTATTGCAGCCTAGTAGTTTCCCCTTTTGCAATGCTGATGGAGGGCATCAGCAGTAGGGGGAATGCATAATTCTGGCAAGGCTGATGATGCTATACAGAAAGCCTTGTACCTAGCTTCATTTACATTATCGGCAGCTGGCTGATCATATAAGTGGCATACATACTGGCAAAGAAGTGCAAATGTTGACTGCTACAAGTTAAAGTTAGTACCTAAACTTGTAAAAGCCTTTAGGTACTCATCTTTCTCACATGCAACAGAAAATGTCTTTCTTTTTCCTTTGCCTCCACTTGTGGAGTCACACCCAGAGAATGTGTGAATTCCGATCAAGGCTGAACACACACTGGTTCCGAGAGCTGATGACACCTTGGTAATGTCAATGATACGTGTCCTGTTGCCAGTCCCTGTGAAAACATATAAACTGCATGGCAAATCTGTCTGCACACTTACAGCAATGACTGCCACATCAGTGTCAGAGCTCTTGATAATGACAGCTTTATGCTCCCGTGCAGCATGTTGTGCATGTAAAAACACCCTTGTGTCACATTCTTCATGATCACACTGCAGGTCTTCAACAACACAAACAGACTGTACACCCTCCTTAACAGTCACACAGTGACATTGATTTGTATGTGCAAGCAGAGGTTTTTGCCCACTATTGTAAGGTCTGCATTTTTCCATACAACATACAGGAATTCGGTATTTGTTCCTTCTGAGAGAAACTTTTTCCATTGGGTTGGGGTCCTCTGATCCGGGCCAAAGATTTGCATGCGTTGTGACCCTGCATCAGCTCTATACATGACCGTTCTAGGTTTTTGATACTGATGGGGGAAATCACGAGTCAGCCTCTTCTTCAACATATCCTGTCTGCAACACAACAAAACAGTGACAATTAAGAGTCACAGGAGTATCATGAAAAGCAGAGAGTGGTGGAGGTGGTAAAAGACATTACAGGCTAGAACCTATCTGCCATACAGCACATTTAACACCAAAGATGCCCAAGAAAGGCACACAACGTCACAAACCTCACCACACACACCACACACACACACACACACACACACACACACACACACACACACACACACACACACACACACCTTCTCTTTGTTGCCAAGTGGTACATGTCTGTGCAAACAGCAAGACTTAAAAACAGTTTCTCAGGCCTGTCACACACATGTTGTGTAAAGCTAGACTTGCACATGACAAATAATAAGACTTGAGAGAAAAATGCATTGCAGTTACCTGTAGTTTGAAGCTTCAAGACCTTCATTTGCTTTCACCAGTTCAATGAAGGCCTTCCTCAGCTGGCCCATTCTCTGCACCTCTTGGTTGACAAGCAGCCTTTGGCGAATGATCCTCTCACAGAATAACTTATAGCTGACATCAAACGTGGGCTCATTCCTAGAACACATATAAATGAGAAGGAAATAAATGAATAAGGGTTGTGATTGTGTGCACATACAACAGAATGCAGATTGAATGTTTACTTATATAATGTTAAGTTAGTAGCTCCTTGAAATGCAATTTAATAAATAACTTACTGTTCTTTCTCTGGTTTTTTCAGGCCTCGTCAAAAACCTGGTGTACTGATTTTAACAGCCTTTGTGGTACTGCACCTCCAGAGCCGAGCCACGTTTGTAGGCTTGTCCTGTATGTATTCCATCGTGTAGTGGTGAAATAATGTACCTCTTCGTGCTTGACTGAAGTAATATGCATAAAACAATGTTTGTTTTTTGATTTATTAAGACATTCCGGTGTATTTTCTTCGTCTTCCGTACTGCTCGATGAAGGCAAGGTGGACGCCATCTTGCAACTCTGTTGACAAAAAGCAGCTACCTTATTGGTGTAGCATGATCACGTGTCGAAAAGTGCCAGCACTTGCGACCAAGATCCTTGTGCGCTCTGAAGAAACTAGTTCGGCATAAAACATAGACGCACCAAAAATTGACTGGAAAGTCAGCGACGAACTTTTTTTTGGTAGCTAAGCACGACTCAATCTTTTTTATGAGCTAAAGATTGTGTAGATGCGCGACTGTGGAGCGGGTTGAAACGAAAACAGTGTTCACCTTACGGCCTAGGTTGACTAAGTCACAATTGTTTTTTTTTTCTAAACTTGTGTGCACATGATTGGTTGAATGTTGCCCAGTCCTGTATATATCCCTCCTCCACATGCAAGTGACGCCCTAACAAACGTTATGATGGCTGAAGTTCAGGCACTCGGTACTGGAAGAAAAATAAGAATAGATATCTGGACAGTCTTTAATTATAACTTGACAGAAAATAAAACACAATGCACCGCAATAACCGGAGAGAAACCTTGTGGCTTCAAAATAGGTGGGAAGAACACAACAAGAGGCACCTGAAAGCGCACAAGACAACCCTGCCATTTGCCTAGGTAAATTAGCTAGTAACTGTCAATGATAATTAGCTAATGTTAACTAGTTATTCGAATATATTAGCCAAGGTTAAGTTAACTTCAAAGGGGCAGTCGAGTGTATAGGTTGTGTCAGCTCGGATAACTAGCTAGTCATTTTCCAAAACTTTTAGCTAGCTAACGTTAGCTAACTATGAGGTAGCATAGCTAAGTTATACTAGCTATCGATAACTGGCTAGTAAACGCATTGCAGAATGGACAATAGGACAGGCCACGCATGACATTATTCAAGAAAAAATAAATTAATATGTGATTGGTTTACATATCCTTGTCTATTTATGCAATTGTTATTATCATTGGCACTACTTTCAACTCTCAAACTATCCGTCTAGCTAAATATGTTGGTTATCAGATTGTACAGCAATTCATATGGAGGATATGTGGTTGATTTAACTAAGGCCAGGTAGACATAGTAGTTGTATTGTGTTATCACATCATTTGAATCTTCAAAATCTAGACTTGTTATTCTCTTATATTTTAATGATTATACTTTTAATTAAGTATTGCCTTAAAATTATTATTACATTGAATTCATTGGAATTCAGCTGTAGGCATATACTAGGAGATCTGTATCTTAGAGACTAATTGCATCCACAGTTTAAGTACTGCAAGCTTGACTATTATGCAGTTGTAAACACAAGGGGTCCCCGGGCCTGAGAAGGGAAGGAAAGGAGTTTAATGTGGCTATAAGATAGACTTTTAAATGTGACTAAAACTAAACTAAAATGTTCTGAGCTTTCGTCGACGAAAACTAGACTAAAACTAAGGAGGATAAAAATGACTAAAACTAAATCTAAAATAGCTGCCAAAATTAACACTGGCCTGCAATGCAATATAATTCAACAGCACCTCAAACTGCAGCCTCCAAAATGAATACACTGGATCAACAGCTTTCCATATTACTTTAAACAAATCATGAAGACAAGATTTATAGCAGGACTGGTGCATTCGTTTTAGCGTTACTGGCACCTGTATTCTTTTGCCTGGAAGAGGGACAAAGGCCTTTTAAGGGGAATCATCTAAATGTAGGTTATGTTTTTATCATCCAGAGGTGTTATTATAGTGTTTATACATAGTTATAATAGTGCAAAAGAAAGACATAATTGCACCCCACAGCATTTTTCATTTAAACCTGCCTTTTAAAAACAGCATGTAAAGGAGATTCTTAGTTTTTTTTACACAAACTCTGAATTGAAAAAGGCTTAGGCTACTTCATGTGTAAGTCTTTGGAAGTTGCAACCTAGACTAACCTAGATAGAAAGACTAGGGTACCATTCTACAGCTGTTCAAATCCTCTACAGCAGAGAATTCTCCAATAACAAATTCTGCTCACAAGGTGTGAGATTTAGATTTTCTCATGACATGATATGAAAATACGGCATATTTAATGATAATTCAAGCATATTAGACTCATTTCTTGGTCTGTCTTAAATTGTAGATTGACATGGGGTAAGGCGATCCTGTAGGCAACACAATAGTCTATGTTTCATGAAAGCAGACATATTAAATGATAATTCAAGCATATTACCGCAATATATTATTTTGTATTGTAGATTGACGTGGGATAAGGCATTCCAAAAGACCATGCGTAGCTGGCCATTCTCTTAAAAGGCCATGCATAGCCATTCTCTGATGATGATGATTCTCTCATGATGAATGTGGCATGTTTAGTTCAGCTTAAGCCAAGATGACAGAAAGAAAGAGCCTTTGAATTAGCACCACTGCTAAAATTACTGCTGTTTATTATTAAATACGTTATTAAATACGAGATTCTGGAGTTCAGCTTCTCTCTTAGGGACTGTCTAGTCACCACTGCAAACTGCAGACAGTGAGGTTGGTGTTGTCAGCATGGAGACACCATCAAACTTTGTTGCTCAGAGAATGGCCTACTTAACAGTAAGAAGGTGCTGCCATTTACACCAGTCAGTCATATGGTAGAATACAGGGGAATGGTGACACTACCTCTTGTGGAAGGAGTTCAAATGCATACTGGAGAACCTGAATCCTCAAAAAAAGCCATTTGAATGTTAATGAAAACGGTGTCCATGTTTGAGACAGAGTGCAGAGAACGCACACAGGAACATGAGTTACGGATTAAGATGATGCAAAAAAATGTTGAGTTCCTATGTGACACAGCAGGAAAACAGCAATATTCAGTTCTAACATGTTAATGTCAGTTGAATAATTACTTTGGTTTTGTGACTGAAGCATTCAATAATGGGCCACAATTCACTTGAAACACAAAATATGAAGGCCAAATGTTTCATGACTCATTCTAATCTCATTTTGAAAATAAATGAGTTTGTATATTTTAAAAGCTATGCATACAAATGTCCATGTATTTCATTGTTTTAAATAATTTCCTATCATCTTAAGGCCGCCCTTACAGCTCCCTGAGTTGCCCTTTTGGGCCCTGGTCCCCCTGTTGAGAACCACTATTTTAAAGGGCACCAGAGCATTTCCTTTGAAAACATCAGTCCTAGTTAAAAGTGTTTCTGTAGCTCATTCATCAGGTCTTCAAACAGCTCGCTCCTCTGCGTCCCCAAAACCAAGCTCCGCACCATAGGCGATCGGGCCTTTTGCTCGGCAGCGCCACGCTTATGGAACAGCCTCCCTGACCACCTAAGGGCAACGCAGATGCTGGACTCCTTTAAAGCTGGACTAAAAACATTTTTATTCAGGAAGGCATTTCTGGCCTTGTGTTAAATCTTATGTTAAAATGTTAAAAGGTTTTCTATTATGCTTATGTTAATTAATTTTTATTTTATTGTATTATTATAGTTTCTAATATGTTGGCACTCTGAGATTCTTTTGAATGAAAAGTGCATTACAAATAAAATGAATTATTATTATTATATTTAAATTTGTATTATTTTTGATACAAATATTTTTTTCAGTAATGACTGCCTGTACAATGAAGTAATTTAGGTACTGAAGAGATATTATGCTGATAAGGAGATTTTTCAGTTTAACTTGGAGAACAAAGTAGTGTGTACTATTTTATCTCCATCTCTGTTTCCATTTTAGAACTGTCCCTGACTAGTTTTTGGATCATGTATTACTCTCTCTCTCTCTCTCTCTCTCTCTCTCTCTTAGGCTCTCTGATTGTCTCATCTCAGAAAAGGGTTGTATTTGTCTGGCTTCAGCTCTTTCTTCAAACCCCTCACACCTAAAAGAGCTGGATCTGAGCTACAATCATCCCGGAGAATCAGGACTGAAGCTGTTATCTGTTAGACTGGAGGATCCTGACTGTAAACTGGAGAAGCTTAAGTAAGCGTAGAAAGAAATCCCAATGTTGTACTTTTCTGCATTATTCGTGTGAGATCAAATCAGTTTCTTCATACCTAGTGTAGTGATGTATGTTCGAAGATGTATTTAAATAGCTACTTTATCGACTTAGATGTAGGTCACTTCTTTGATACAGTGTCCAATATTGCAAATATGAATTTAAACAGATACATTATCTGAGGATTAGTCAGGCAGGGAAGTGGACTCCAAAGGAATCCAGAAGTCCAAATAAATGATATGGTAGCAAAGGGATTAGTCAATGAATAGGCAGTTGGTAAAGGTAAAAACTAGTCCCAATTAGGCAAGAAATAGGCAAAATAGGAATATAGAACTATATTTACTCTACATCTTCCTGATTCCTTTGTTCCTTTGTCCTTGTTTCTCTGGTGTCAAAGGTCAAGGTCCATCTTAACCTGCCTGCCTTCCTTCACATAATTAAACTAAGAGCACCAGTGCAAAATACAGCAGCATTCAATGCAATAAAATATTCACCATTGCTCCTATAGCCATTTATATTAGATTTATCAGAAATATCATTCTTCTTACAAGAATACATATGTATCTTTCCTTAAATTATCATCTAATCATGTAGTTATCTACTAACTATTAACTATTCAAATGAAAAAAATGGCAGATCTTTTCTGTTTTAGAAGAGTATATGTGTGACCGTGTGTTTCTGTTACAGAACTGACCATGCTTCTGAAAACAGAGCTCGACCACGTTTGCTGAGATGTAAGTCTTAATGGTTAATTCAGTAACTGTATGAATTGGGATCATTCACAGACATATGTTCTGTGTGTTCAGTCTGTAGTCTGTCTTCACTGAGTGTTATGCCTGTTGTAGCTGTTACCACTGCACACTTCACAATGATGCACACCAATGGATGGGTGTGTGTGTGTGTGTGTCTGTGTGTCTGTGTGTGTGTCTGTGTGTGTGCCAGGGTCACAGCAATTAATGAGCCCAAGGCTTTCATTTCCAATACCAAATCATTTGGGAAGTGTTCAGCTCTTAAGAAATCTAGAAAGTAAGATTAAGATGTTTACAAAGTATTTTTAACACTCCTCAGAGGACAGTAAGGGGTGGGGATGCATCCAAATGTGTTATTTGGGAAAGCATAGATAATGCGATGTAAGTAGGTTACTTCTACCCAAAATTGTTCATTGGTGTAAAAAAAAAGTCAGCTCTATGACTTCACATCAGTGCATCAGCTATGAGCTACTATGTTTCCTGAGATCAATTCATATCATCATTGTCACGGTCTTCAAGCGACTCAGAGACCTGAATGGATTGATTTGATTGGAAACAGCCAGTACAGGGGGAAACATGGGAAATAACAGGGAGAACTGGTAAATAACGCTCAGAAGATAAAGTCCATAGGCACAATGACCAACAAAACACATAGCTCAGGAGGTTTTAGATTTAATGGGGAAAAAATAAGGTAAACAAGGAGCGGGAACGCTGGAACACGGGAGCTAGGGAGAGGACACAGAGAATTAGAATGACCTGTAAGTCGGGAAGAAAGACAGGAATGATCCGGGAGTTGAAGAGTCCGGAGCTTAAATCTTCTGGAGTTTAGTCCTTTTAAAACGAGGTCAGACAGGGAAGTGAGGGGATTGAGGAGTTTATATAGTGGAGAGAGTGACAGGTGCAGGTAATCAGCCAATCAGGGGACTGGGAAGGTGAATCAGGAGGGGGTGTGGCAGGGCGTGGCAGGAGCAGGGCGTGGCAGGAGCAGGGCTCAGCGCTGGCGTGATAATCATATACCACACGATACAAATACCCATTCTGTTTGCAACATATGACATTGTTTTCACTAACTAATCGTTTCATTTACTACACATTATTGAAAAGAGTTTGGTATATTCTATTGTCGCCGTATAATAATACATTTACCTATATTTTGTATTCTTTACTTATAACAAATACACTAATAAGTACAGACAAGCATTATTTATAATCATCTGTAATTCATTTGTGTACTGAGTACTATGTACTGAGAGTCTTTTTAATATTCAGTTGAAAAGATAAGTACTATACGATGACATTGATTAATGGTGAACTGCCACTTTAAAAAAAGAATCTGCTGGTTAAGTCCATCATTTTTGCATCAAACCTAAATTGAGCTGTTCATGTGTTCATGTCAGGGCAACACGTGGTAAATAAAACAACATTTCAAGCTAAACTAGTTGATGTATGACAGACCATAGGAGATGTTAACTGAAGGCCCCGATCACAGAAAACAGTGAACTTTTATACAGTATTTGTCACACTAACAGTTACACAGTATCTAGTTTCAGCAAATCACATTCCCTTTCATCATTCGTTACCAACACTTATCTCATATTTTAACTCCTCTCTTCTCTGAATAAAGAATGATTTAAACTCTAATGATGATGATGATTGATTAAGACATTTTTCATATCATTCCTCTCATTTCTCCAACTCCCCTTGGTCACTTCTCACAAATCATCTCTATATATACATGGACTGGGGGAAATGCAAGGCTGATTCAAATGTCATGAGAAACCACCACTATCAGAACAGGGAGAGAAAGATGTTGTTATAAAGTTTATACTTTTCCCATATAGTGAATATGTCATCACTGTGACCTAAATATTTACACTGATTCAGACCCCTCTGAGACACACAACACCAGACATGAATAAAGTTTAGCAATTTTATTGTAGAGGGCTGGCAGCCACACACACTGTAACGGTTTTAACTAGGTCTAAACTACTAGTCAGAGTCATTACAAAGGACTCAAATTAAATTTACACCATTACCCTTCCAGTACAGTGCTTAAATTGAACCCCTTTTGGACTGGGATGAAGGAATAATTCTTAATTTTCTTAAACAGCAAAATTCAGCAAGAGTCAGACTCAATATTCAATGGATATGGATATATTCAACAAAAAAAATTATACAATGCAGTATTTCAACAAATATAATACAATGCAGTATTCAAAGAATGGCAATACAAGTTGGTGTGGGATAAAGTTCCATTGAGATGAAGCCAGGGGGTATGAGAGAGTATGTGTGTGTGTGTGTGTGTGGACGAGTGCAGCCAGGTGAGTGTGATTAGACCAACGGTCACAGTTCAGGTGGTCCGGGAATTAGTCTCTGATGAGACCAACGGTAACAGTTCAGGTGTGTGCAGCATGGGGACATTTTTTTACTGTTATACAACACAAATATTTCCGTAAAAGTGTAACAAAATACAGCCCACTGGCACATACAAACATTTCCTTCAAAAGTTTAAACAAAACAAACCATACCCGTTAACGTGGTCAACAGGGCAAACATTCGGCATAGCCTACGGCATAAAACAAAACATGCGTTCGGAAAACCAAACAAATTTCAAGGGTGAAGAATGAAGTTCGACCAGTCGGGAGTCAGTAACAGTAGCCTAAGTAACAGTAATTAGTCTTGCCGCTCGGCGAAACTAGAAGGATTTGCACCGGGGCCGTGTGGTTTCCAAGTTCCTAGAGTAAGAGTTGCTATTGTGAGATTCACTTTTCTTGTGTTTGCCGCTCGGCGAAACTACAAAATATTTGCACCGCGGCAACCGAGTGGCTCACGGCTGAGGCCACAGCAATACCAGGGTTTTTCCTGCATAGAGAAAATTTGGGCGCGCGCCTACGCCGTTTTCCCGAGCGCCTACAACAAATCCAGAGCGCCTAAGGCAAAAAAAAAACTCCGCGATAAAAAAAGAAATAAAAAAAAACTGTCATTCATGGCGCAATTCAGCTTAATGGTGTTTTGAGCCCTCACCGTCGACTTCAAGACAGCACGCATCCCGCCTCCCACCCCTTGAGCCAATCATTGAACAGAGGCTGCTCCGAGCTTGCCAGTTTAGAGAAGACGTTGGTTTGAATTTGAGATTTGAGCAAGCAACTTAATGTAGCTAGCTTTTAGCTGTTTTAAACCAAGGCACTTTACTTCAAAAATGTTGTTTTCAACCTGCTTCCCAATCTGGTTAAAACAACTAGTGAAGGTGTTTTAGAATAATATTAATGCCATATACAATAACTGACTTTATGTTAACACCACTAATTCATGTTAGCTGTCTATAATTATTTAGCGCAATGCTAGCATGAATCTACCGTAATTCGATTTTTAACCAAGGCTATTGTACTGCAAAATATTGATCACAACATGTTTACAAATCTGGTTAAAAAGATAAAGGTGAGCTGTTATTTATAGATATGAATTATTTCTCAGGCATCTAATGGCTTACAGCTACCTGTAAAGCATCTAAACGTAGAGTAAGGGAGGTTGACTGCTAAATACAGTACATTAAGGCAGCCACCAGTCTTTGGATAGCTCTCATAAGTGAGTTATTGTATATGGCATCAATATTCTAACCATCACACATAGGATATATAGGTACACACACACACTGCTTAAATAAAACACTAAGCCTACTATCAAAGAATTTTTTTAAGATAATGTAGGCAACTGCTAGCTAGTTAGATAATGTCAGCAACTGCTAGCTAGCTGCTTGCTCAAATTCAAACCCACATCTTCTCTAAACTGGCAAGCTAGGAGCAGCCTCTGTTCAATGATTGGCTCAGGGGGTGGGATGCGCCTTCCATGTAAGCGAATATGGTCTCAATAGTATGTTTCAAGTATAGGCTACAGCCGAAACCTCGTTCTGTTTTGATCAATAGTAATCGAGTTGATAAGCGTGTCTTCTTGTCTGATCAATACGCAACTGTGAGGTGCGCGAATGGACAGAGCGGCCAGCTGCCAATCACTCAACTTGCGTATGCATCCTGACTTCATCAGTCGACGGTGATTTTGAGCATAACATTCTATTTTCAGTATTCATGGCTTTCAATGTATTAAAATATCTGCTATGTTGAGAACCTACACAGGTGTAGGCTATTATTTGATTTGTCTACCCGTTTGAACGAGTACTAGTAGACCGCGAGGCCTCGGGAGAGGCAGACAACCGCATTGGTTTATCAATGAAAGCTCAGCTCGTTCTGAGGAGAGCGGATAGATTTGTGTTGCATCTCGAATATAATAATATTAATATTATCATTGATAAACCGGTGCGGTTGTAAACTGTCGTTCCGCTGCAAGGGCCAGCCCGACGTGCACGAATACACCTGTACAAATGCAAATGAAATGTCCACTCAAAATGCTGACAAAAGTTTGATTTCCAACGCAGCCTCCATTGGTGGGCCAATAGAAGTTAAACACACTATTAAACATATTTGTGGACAGTTTTAATAATAAAAAAAAAAAAGAATGGTATGTAGGTTTGTATAATAAAAATGAATAGTAATAATAGATAAACTTGAATTTCATAATTTGTGTGTTCCATTTCGGACCACTGGTTAGTTCCAGATTCTATTGATATACATTTCAGTAGTTTGCATATATATGTAAAGAGATAAACCTTGATAATCTTTGAACCATACATGATAGCACCATGGGGCTTGGACTATTGTTAATCTATTAGCCTATCTATTTTAATCTAAAGTGGAAGCAAAATGATTTCCTGAAGCATATCCTCCATTATTTCTGAAATGGGTAAATGTAAGCTAATAAGGTGACATGGCAACACAGACTGTGCGCGCATAGCGCGCAATTTTTTTTTTGGAGCACCGAAGACCCATTTTGACCCAGGAAAAACCCTGAATACTAAATGAAATCAATAGCCTACTGTCTTTTCTCTCTTGTTCCTTCCACACGCAGCTGGTTAGCAGGATGATCTGGTATGAAACTGGCGTTTTCTCTGCACTGCTCTCTGGTCCTTCCACTTCTCTCTTCTTCTCCCAAACTCAAAAATAGGTATCTTCTTTTAAAAAGGCTGGTTAATTGGCTGCACGCTATTGTAAAAGGGGGGCGTGTCCGATTGATTTGCGAACTCTTGGTGCGTCTCCTTTACAGGAGCGTCACAACACACTGGGTGTCTTTGGAATGTGAGGTTTTGTGTGTGTGTGTGTGTGTGTGTGTGTGTGTGTGTATTGGCGTACTGTATTTGGAATGTAGTCAGTGTGTGTGTATTGTTGTGATGGGTTAGGAATGTGTAGCTGTGTGTGTGTGTGTGTGTGTTGGGGTGCTGTGTTTGGAGTGTGTAGTGGGGTGAGTGTGTGTGTGTATTGGTGTGCTGTGTTTGGAGTGTGTAGTGGTGTGTGTGTGTGTGTATTGGTGTGCTGTGTTTGGAGTGTGTAGTGGTGTGTGTGTGTGTGTATTGGTGTGCTGTGTTTGGAGTGTGTAGTGGTGTGTGTGTGTGTGTATTGGTGTGCTGTGTTTGGATTGTGTAGTGGTGTGTGTGTGTGTGTATTGGTGTGCTGTGTTTGGAGTGTGTAGTGGTGTGTGTGTGTGTGTATTGGTGTGCTGTGTTTGGAGTGTGTAGTGGTGTGTGTGTGTGTGTGTATTGGTGTGCTGTGTTTGGAGTGTGTAGTGGTGTGTGTGTGTGTGTGTGTGTGTGTGTGTTGGTGTGCTGTGTTTGGAGTCTGTGTGTGTGTGTGTATTGGTGTGCTGTGTTTGGAGTGTGTAGTGGTATGAGTGTGTGTGTATTTGTGTGCTGTGTTTGGAGTGTGTAGTGGTGTGAGTGTGTGTGTGTGTGTGTATTGGTGTGCTGTGTTTAGAGTGTGTGTGTGTGTGTGTGTATTGGTGTGCTGTGTTTGGAGTGTGTAGTGGTGTGTGTGTGTATTGGTGTGCTGTGTTTGGAGTGTGTAGTGGTGTGTGTGTGTGTATTGGTGTGCTGTGTTTGGAGTGTGTAGTGGTGTGTGTGTGTGTGTGTGTATTGGTGTGCTGTGTTTGGAGTGTGTAGTAGATTGTGTGTATTTGCATCCTGTGTTTG
>NW_024879564.1:330000-340000 GCF_900700415.2 Clupea harengus
AACCTGATTCTGATTCTGATTCTCTGTCTGAGTGGGAGGGGTTAATAAGGGGGCATCTGTGTCCCTCCAGTTCCCCCTCCCTCTGCAGTCACTGCTGTTGATCCCCCTGGGATGGGGGCATGTAGTGGCTATTGATAGGGGCATCAACACCTCTGTGTATCTACTGTACACCTGCCATGCCTTGGTCCTTGCAGGGATGGGGCAGTGGACAGGGGCATCTACACCCCCCTGCCATGTCTTCTGAGGGGGCAGATCCTGATGACTCTTATTCTCTGAGAGAAAGGAACCACCTTTTCTTCATGGCTAACAGCACCAACACCTCCACTCTCTCTGTCTGAGAGGGAAGAGTTAGTTCATATTAGTGTCTGTGTGCCTCTGTCTGAGAGGGAAGAGTTAGTTCATATTAGTGTCTGTGTGCCTCTGTCTGAGAGGGAAGAGTTAGTTCATATTAGTGTCTGTGTGCCTCTGTCTGCAGCTGCTGCTGTTGATCCTCACAGGATGTGGGGCAGGGGTAGCATCTACTGCCAGTGGTCAGTCTTGATCCCTGCAGGGAGGGATGTGTAGTGGGTGTAACCTGCATCTCCCTGCCATGTCTGGATCCGTGTGGGGGCAGAGGATGGGGAACAGTGGGGTGAGGGTGGTAGCGTCTACATCCCCCTGCCATGTGATCTGAGGGGGGGCAGATAGGGGGCACTCTAGAGTCACTCAGACAGAGAGAGGATGGGTTTGTGTGTGTGCTGCTGACACCCCTAAAGTAAGGAGGCTGCAAACACTCCAGCAAGATCAGCAATTTTATAAAAATAATAACATTAAAAAGTTATGGTTCCCAGGCCAATCTCACCCTGAATAAAGATAAAATAAGACATTCGTTCAGGAGAGGCAGCCCCTACCAACAGGTGAAGAGAGTCTCTGTATGAGGCTTTATCTGTCAGAGGATGGCTAGTCTTCCAAAGAGAGGTCTAATTGGCTGTTAAAAGGCCGTTAAAATGCGCATTGATTTCCCCCACTAACATTAATGAATAAAGAAAGACAAATACAGAAACATGAACATACATGCATGAAACAAAATGGGAGAAAGAAGTGGAGGCGGAGTGAGGCGGTGAGGTGGTGTTTACTTCCTGATACAAGACTTGACCACGAACTTACAGTTGTGTCTGTGTCATCAAGTCAATTTTATGTTACACACATATTACAGACCTTTACTCACAACAAAAGAGAGAAACCATTTCAAAATACTATCCTGTGTTTTTGACAGTGGCATTTCACTGACTAAACTCAATGGAGGACATTCAGTTGAATAGTTTGTCATATCTTTATGACGGCGTGTCGCTGATCTGATTTACCATGAACTTACTGTATGTTCTTATGGAAGCAAAACATGCGTGGGCTTCCTCTGTTCATCCACTTGGCAATGTATTCTCTTTAACAATCCAGTCAGACTTTAAACAGAATAGCAAAGTACTGTTAAGACTTTTAATAGGTCAATGTGCACTTAGTTATGAAACCACATGAGGTCTCCGTCTTCCTCTGAAGCATCCCCTCAGTTATCTCCAGCATCACTCTATCAGTCCAGCTCTGCAGGCACCAAGACCACCTGGGTTTGGGGTTTATTAGTGTCCCTGTGCCAGATCACATGTGTTAAGTTAAAATGAACTGCGTGCTGGTTTGCAGAGAAGTCAGAGTAATCGGACCGCCACACGTAGCAATTGGTTTGATACAGCTGAGTTTACTGGTTTCAAGATTGTACAAGATACAGTCAGAGATGCAGAGTTCACAAACAGCTCTGTCACCCACGGCTGGAGAAGGCCTTCTGATTTTTACATGTGATCATAATGGTTTATAAGTCCAATCTTCACTGAGGGCCTCCAGGTATACGCCTCTCTGTGACTTGCATGTTTCAGTCGTAATTTCTGGCCTGACAATTAAGTTTCTGTGAGTCTCCAACTCCCTTCTTACAGATAGTTTCCCTATCTCATCTGTCTCCTGCCCAGGCTGCCCTATGACCTTGGAATTTATCACTGGTCATTCTTGAACTTGAAAGCAGTTCTTTGAATGTTATCTTAGGCCCCTCTGTCTAAACCTGTTTTCCAACTGCAGTTATACTGGTTAACTGGGCACACATTGCTAATAGAAATAAACTGTTAATAAATTCATACCTAAACTGAATTTATCTTACACATGACAGCCAGATCACATGACAGCGCTGTTTTTCTAGCCATCATATGTACCCCCATATCAAAGGCATTCTACCAGCTACACCCAACCATCACCATCCAATTCGCACTCTGTCTTTTTAGTGTCTCCTCTGACACACTCACTCACCTGCACACGTTCCATTCCTCATTCTCTGAGCCCCTTGATGGAAATTGATATTACCATTCATTTATATACTTACCATTGCATTGCAAGTATGTTCTCCTGTGTGTGTGTGTGTGTGTGCCATGTGTATTGACAGTCTGGGCACACCCTTGGAAAGCCACAACCATGGCTTCTGCTAAGTAGGCCTCATGACCATTTGCTCCTGACACCCTAGCAGACATCCTGCCTGCCCTAGGTGGGGGAATACACATCACCTATCCACCATCTTGCCTTTGTGTGTGTGTTCCGGAACCTTCCGTAGGAAGGTCACCTCCCCTCCCCTCCCACTCACATGCCCCCTTCCCCACCTTGACCTGTAAAAACATCACCCAATGTTGACCCTTGAACCCACTGTAACCTCCCATGACTGACTTGTATATATACTGTAACACTGTGAGGCTCTTTAGTCTTTGCCTGCCTCTACGTGATGTTGGAATTGACTCCCTGCAGGAGTACCTTGAAATACACCTCCAGAAACCTTTGATTCACCTCGTGGTCCTTTGTCTAAAGTTTGTCGTCTATATTGCGATTTTATAACATTTATAACTTAATTTGCATTTGAGGCAGAAAATAAGTATTTGAACCCCTAGCAAAACATGACCTAGTACTTGGTGGAATAACCCTTGTTGGCAAGCACAGACGTCAGACTTTTCTTGTAGTTGGTCACCAGGTTTACACACATCTCAGGAGGGATTTTGGTCCACTCCTCTTTGCAGATCCTCTCCAAATCCTTAAGGTTGCATTTTCAATGGGAGGGAATGAGGGAATGAGGTTCAAGTCCAATATTCCACATTACATGGCCCCATCCATAGTCCCCTCGATGCAGTGGAGTCGTCCTGTACCCTTGGCAGAGAAACAGCCCCAAAGCATTATGGGCCTCATTCTCGAACGCAGTTAAGAAGAATTTAAGAGGAATTTCTTCTGAATTGGATTTGGCATTCATGAAAGTTTTCTCATCTGGGATTTGCTCTGAACTTCAGAAGACTTTCCGAACTCGAAATAGCAGTCGTAACTCGGCCAGAGTTTTCTCAAATTCGATTCCTTAAAAAACACAAGATGGCCCCGTGGGCCATCTTGTGGTTTTTTGAGGAATCGCATTTAAGAAAACTCTCCGTGTTAATGAATTTGTGAGAAATCGTTGGTGATTGCGTTCACATCAACTCTACAGATCCTCGGATTAAAGTATCATTAACAATTACGTTTCACATGTAGGCCTATAGTCATGATTCTACCAGGCACCGTGATGTCATAAAATAAATAAAAGGACTACACCGGAATGCTGCGCTCGTCTAGTGAGCGTCGTTTGGCACTGCAGTCTGTGCAAGTACGGCAATCCAGAATTTTCAAGTAGTTCCACGTTGGTGGAACGAACTGCCTAGCACTACCAGAGCAGGCGCGTCCCTCTCTACCTTTAAGAAGCTTTTGAAGACCCAACTCTTCAGAGAGCACCTCCCTTCCTAACTGGCACTTCGACTAGTGCTTAACTTGCACTTATAGCAGTTACATTCCTGCACTTCGTTTTTATTTCCTATTTCGTTTTTCTATTTCTTATGTAAAGTAGTATTTATTGTTACACTAGGTCTCTATTGCTCGTAGCTTGACTGTTCTATCCCTTGTACGTCGCTTTGGACAAAAGTGTCTGCTAAATGACTAAATGTAATGTACACGAACACTGCAAATGTAGGTGAATAAATTAATAAGCACTAAACTCAATCACGTTGATATAGCTATAGTGGAATAGAATGGACACATCTACATCCTGCAACAGTCCATCTCTGCACCGTTCAAGTCATAGACATATATAGTTGAAGTTAGATCTGCGTTTACTCGACGGTGATCGCTTTCCGCTTTGACATGACTCGTTTACGAGTTGCTTTCGTGTAGATTCGGTTGATTCCGACTGCACACGTCACTACGGTTGCGTGCCCTTATAAGCGGCTGGCAGGGCGTGTATGTATGCAAATTCAGGAGCACGAGAACGCGCTTTCAATTTAAGAAAACTCTTCCGGGGGAGCACAGCCCAGAAAACTTCTGCTGCGTAGGACCACATTTTCAAGCGTGCATGAATTTGGCAGATGTCTTTGGCTTACGTTGTTTTTCCGAAGCCCGTAAGAAACATTTCAGAAGAAACTTCAGAAAATGTTCGAGAATGAGGGCCATTGTTTCCACCTCCATGCTTGACGGTGGGGATGGTGTCATATTCAGCATTCTTCCCCCTCCAAACGCGGCAAGTCAAGTTGATGCCAAAGAGCTTGATTTTGGTCTCATCTGACCACATCCTGTCTCCCAATCCTCCTTAGAATCATTCAAGTGTTCATTGGCAAACTTCAGACGGCCCTGTACATGTGCTTCCTTGAGCAGGGGGACCTTGCGAGTTCTGTAGTACTTCAAACCATTACGGCGTAGTGTGTTGCCAATGGTTTTCTTGGTGACTGTGGTCCCAGCTGCCTTGAGATCATTCACAAGCTCCCCCTGTGTAGTTCCGGGGTTATTCTGCACCTTTCGGATGATCACCGATACCGCACGAGGGGATATCTTGCATGGAGCCCCAGACCTAGAGCGATGGACAGTTGTTTGGTGTTGCTTCCATTTACGAATAATCGCACCAATAGTTGTCTGCTTCTCACCAAGCTGCTTGCCAATGGTTTTGTAACCCATTCCAGCCTTGGTGCAGGTCTACAATCTTATCTCTGACGTCCTTGGTCAACTCTTTGGTCTTGCCCATGGTGGTGAGGTTGGTGTGAAGTATGATTCTTTGGACAGGTTTCTTTTATACACGTCACCAGTTGAGATCAGGTGTACCTTGTTAGGCCTAATGAGGACTAATCTGTGTGCTTCTAGGGCACATAACTGGTCATTGGGAGCCAGAATTCTTGCTGTTTGCTTGGGGGTTCAAATACTTATTTTCTGCATCAAATACAAATAAAGTTATAAATGTTACAAAATGCAGTTTTCTGGATTTGTTTGTTGATATTCTATTTCTCACTGTTAAAATACACCTACCATTACAATTATAGACCACACATTTCTTTGCAAGTGCAAGTGGCCAAACTTGCGAAATCGGCAGGGGTTCAAATACTTATTTTCCCCACTGTATATTGCTCCTTACAAAGGCATTTGTAAGCTTCAACCAACTACACTGATTTAAGTGCGTATGCAACGTTGATACAGGTGACCCTTCATGTTTGTTCTCTTGATGTCTTTGATTAGACGCCTTCAGTATGGACTTTAAAGTGGGCAAAAGAGGAATCCAAATGTTTGAAAGTAATGGAGGGAGATCCATGATAATGATTAAAAGAAGAATAATCATTCGTTAAAGGGGGGAAATCCTTTCAGTGTGTGTGTGTGCATGTGTGTGTGTGTGTGTGTGTGTGTGTGTGTGTGTGTGTGTGTGTGTGTGTGTGTGTGTGTGTGTGTGTGGGTGTGTGTGTGTCAGTGGGATGATTCAAGGCAGAGACCCAAGATGGAGATCAAACAAGTTTTCCTAAACAGAAGTCCAAAGAACGAGTCCAAAGGAAGAATCCAAAAAGCCAGAAACCGGTCAGAACAGGTTAGATCAGTGAAACAGGTAAACTATCCACACAGACATGAATCCAAAAGACAAACAGGCAATGTGAAAAGGATCTTAGATCAAGAACGACAAATGCAGTAATGTAAGTTGAATTGGCTCTGTGGAGTGTACTAGACAACAGTACCTCACAGTGAGACTGATGAGGTCAGTGAGGTCTTTCAAAAGCCCAGGACTAATTGGGGAACAGTCTACAAGTGATGATATTCAGTCTTTCAAAAGCCCACAGCTAATTGGGCTAACATCTACAAGAGATGATATTCAGTTTTTAAAAAGCCCACAGCTAATTGGGGAACAGTCTACAAGTGATGATATTCAGTTTTTAAAAACCAACACCTAATTGGGTAACAGTCTACAAGTTATAATAATCAGTCTTTAAAAAGCCCAGAGCTAATTGGTGTTCATGTCCAGGTGAGGCCGGGCAGGACTGGAGTGGGCGTGGCTGAGAGGGCTGGTTAGCCTGATGAGGTGATACAGTGAGAGAGACGGAGGGATGAATGTGAGGTGGGGAAATACAGCACACTAGAAAATGGTTAGTGTGTGTGCGCGCGCACATGTGTGTGTAGGTTAGTCAGCAGCAGCTGAAATTCTCCATATTCTGATTCTCTGTGTGTCTTTTGTGTGAGAACGACGCCATTTGGTTTGACGAAGTTTTGTGTGAGAATGACGCAGTTTTTCTGAGACTGAAGCCGTTTCGCCTGAGTCTGACGACTTTTGGTCTGAGACCTGACGCCTTTTCGTTTGAGTTTGACACTTGAGTCTGAGATCTGAGGATGTCCTAAAATGAACAGCGTACTTGGGAATGTTTTTTAGGTGTTGAGTTTTTGTGTTGATGAACTGTGGATTCTCACAGATCTACTTCATCTATTCAGCACAGTGATGTCAGACATAGCTCACACAAGCTTTCATCATTTCTGTTTGATCATGAAAGAGACACTGTATGTTTTTACATCATTATGTCATTTACAGCAGTATGATTGTGTTTGGATACAATACCAATAAAGTTTTACAGAAATAACACCCCAAAGAAGACTGTGTGCCAACAGTACAATCTTTAACACAGCCATCATCATCATCATCATCATCATCATCATCCTCATCGGTCTTCATTATCATCATCATCATCAGTCTTCTTGATCATCATCATCATCATCATGTACCTCAACTTTTTTATTGTCTCACTCACTCTCTCTTTACAAAGTCTTTCTGAAAAGTAAAAGCATTGTATTTTCATGTTTACCCTTCCTCCTTGCCTTGCCATCAGTGTCCTGAATGGCTCTAGTCCAGAGAGAAACGTGTAGTTCAGGCTGTTCTCTGTCACACTTTCATCAACTGTTCCATCATTCAGCAATGGTTCACTGTACTGTGACTCTTGGTTTTCTGCTTGACTCAACGTGTGTGAGTGTGTGTGTATGTGTGTGTGTGTTTGTTTGTGTGTGTGTGTGTGTGTGTGTGTGTGTGTGTGTGTGTGTTTGTTTGTGTGTGTGTGTGTGTGTGTGTGTGTGTGTCCCAACTAAATGACCCAACAGCCTCAACCCAGCGTTTGGGGTGAACAAACAGCCCAGCATTATTTGCAGCAACCACTGATGTGTCCCAGTCCAATCTCACCCTGAAGTCTGAGAGAAAAGAATCAGCTTCACTTTAGAAAAGATTACATTTACATTTACATTCAGTCATTTAGCAGACGCTTTTGTCCAAAGCGATGTACGAGGGAAAGAACAGTCAAGCTACGAGCAATAGCAGCTACCAGCAGATAAACAAACGGTTAAAGGTGGTTGTGCAATTCTGGTGAAAGTTCAACAGCCAATCAAATTACACCCCTCCTTTTCCGTGCTCCTGATTGCCTTGGATCATTTATGGTTTGGTTTGAGCCACTATGCTTGTTTTCCAGAGTCAGGACCGTGTCACACATAATTCTTAAGGGGGCGCACAGACAGACTGCTAGAGGACTGTAAGGAGCAATTTGATAGACAGTACATTGGAGTAGAACTGTGGACACACCTTTAACAAGGCTGTATTTGTGTAAAGATGGCTTTTCTGGGAAAGGACTGAAAAACACATCTACATGTTTTCACAAATGTTCTTCAATAAAATCACACACACAATTAAATGTACACATACATGTACGAATATTAAACACAAATGCATATGGGAGAAAAAGAAAGAGGGGGGAAATACCTATTTAGTTTTTGACCTTTCTTGTTTCTGTAGAGGGAGATGAGTGGGAAAGAAAGAGTTAAACATTCATGACAAGATCATAGCTTTGTCCTCGACACCTTAAACTCCTATGACAGAACAAGTCCAGCCAGTTCTCTACAAGGAGTGTCTGAGCTTCAAGGAACTGGGTTCCAGTAAAACAAGCGAATGGCACCTCAAACATACTCTTACTCTACTCATACAAGTTAAATTCACTAAATACAACTGGAAGCACCTGAGATTAAAAGGAAATGGATTCCACTAGATTAAAACAGACGGGTGAAATGTAAAACACACTGTAAGTACCTTTATTAGATTTGTGTGTATATTGTTACGGCCGGCTCGTGGGCAACATAAAAGAAGGGAGACAGACGACAAAGCTATATTTCTAAATCATGTTGGTATTTATTAAATCCATATATATAAAGAATAGGAAAACATGTCTAGGGGTTTGATGTCTTTATGGATAGGTTTTAGTGTTGTGAGGGTGTACAGGAATTGATTGTAAGTGTGTGTGCATCAATAAAAGGAATGTATAGAAATGCTTTTTGTTTTTACTTGAACTGAAAAATGAGGAAATAATTGTTTGATGGGACTACACCTTCACCACTCTTTCATGTGGGGGGGAATCCGATTACAGAGCTTGAGGAAAACACATTTTGATATGTTGAATGGGTGTTTCTAGCTGTTGAAAAGGTCAGGGGCTAAGTCAAGTTCATCTGGGGCTTGTCATTTATTTTTAATGTATTTTTGAAGGGAGATTGGCATTGGAAGGTTGGGGAGGTATATCTACCTAGATATTGAGATTACATGTGTGACAAAAGAGAAAAAAATGTGTTTACATTTTTAATACGTATATCGCCTTGTATGTGTTTCGTTCGTCAAGTTTTCTTTGGCAATACTGATTTTTATAAAGCAAGTCTATTTGAACTTAATTGAACTGAGTGTTAAATCCTCACATGACAAACTTTGCCGTCACCTTAGGCTAATTATTAGGGTAAGGGCTATCTAGTGTACCTTGGGCTGCTATATAGCAAAACAACATGCCCCATGAAGGCTACATACACTCACTCGCTAGTGTGTGTATGTCTATGAGTATGTAAAGAGATATATGTCTATGGTAATGCTGTATTTGTATTTAATTGTCCAAAAACAATAAGGAAAGCACTGGCATGGTATCATAACATCTTTACCAAGGCTAATATCCATATTTAAGTGCTTCATTAAAGATATATATACTGATATTTTGATATCTTGTTTACTCAAACCTTTGCTTGACATTGGTATGATGTAGATGATTAATTGGTCTCTTTCTGTGACACATTTAGCTATTCTGCCACTTTGTGCTGATGAACTTTGTTTACCTCATCCTATGGTGTGTGTGTGTCTGTTGTGTTTATCTCCTCCTATGGTGTGTGTGTGTGTGTGTGTCTGTCTGTTGTGTTTATCTCCTCCTATGGTGTGTGTCTGTTTTGTTTATATCTTCCTGTGGTGTGTGTAAGTGTGTATGTTAGGTTCAGAACATTCTAGAAGTCTGGGAAGTGAAAGACAGAGACACTTAGTTTAATTCACTCTTTTTTGTAGATGTATCCTTTTAATGTCATATCATTATGTGTATTAGTTTAAATTGTGTTACAGACTTGATGATTGTATATTTACTAATGAATCCTGTGAGATTGTGGCCTGTGTTCGGCAGTCAGTAAACTCCCTAACAGAGCTGGACCTGCGTCACAATGATACTGGAGTTTCAGCTTCTCTCAAGTCTAGTCCCCACTGCAAACCACAGGCATTACACCTCATCTTAATATACTGAAATTCCTGTTTGGGAATTTAATACTTTACATTAGAACTACTATATTCTTAAATATTCACATATTC